>NC_090650.1:192059526-192359526 GCF_040937935.1 Hyperolius riggenbachi | reverse complement strand
AGAAATCACCTCTTCTCTTGTCTTCCTGGACCATTCTCTTGACTTCACCATGTTTGTAAACACACCAGTAAATGTCTAGAAGGAGCTGAGTATCACAGTCATTTTAAATCTGCCTAATTGGTGATTATTATGCTTGATTGCTGCTTGTTAACATTCACTGGTGTTTTCAATACCTGACTTGAAAGGCAAGTGGTGTCATCTCTGGCACACAGCGTTGGGTCAAGGGTCCATCTGACCACGGATGCCTGGTCTGCAAAAGCACAGTCAGGCCTGCCCAAAGACTAAGTCAGTCCCCACACACAGCACCTCTGCCTGTACGCCGTGTGACTGCCTGCCCCAAGACTAAGTCAGTCCCCACACAGCATCTCTGTCTGCAGGCCGCTTGACTGCCTTCTCTGCCACCACCAACAGGGTCCAGGACTCCAGGTGGATTCTTTAATTTTTAAGGCTACTGCTAGCAGCGGCAGCTATAATAATTTTTCTGGTGCATGTACATGCCTGTCTAATTATTCTGGCTGCACTGCCGCTGCAACAACAAAACAAAAGGCATGTACATGTGTTAATTCTCCTTCGTGATTGTTACCTTGCCACGGTGAAGGGGCTTGCGTATCACAATGAAGCAATGACCGGCTATATGAGTGTGTTGGGGGGCACACCTGACCCAAGATTATAAGGTTGTTGCTTTATTGTGGACAGACCAAATTCGATCAGCTGGACACGCAGTCACTGTTGTTCTGTCATTGAGCTACCTCAGCCCGACCATATGAGCTTGAAAACTGCCATCGCCTGCACTCTCGCTATGGTGCACACCAGTCCAGCATGGCCATCACTACACAAACAGCTGTTTGCGGTGCGTTATACGGTGAGTTTGGTGTGTCAGTGTGAAGCAGTACACTAATTACACTACCTGATTGATGTATACACAAACAAGATGTTTTAAAGCACTTTATGTCTCTAATTTAGCATTCAATGTGATTTCTGCCCTTAAAGCCCTGCTGTGCGTCAAATCCGGATTTTTCCCCAGGACTTTTGGCGTGTATCCCACTCTGCCATGCCCCCCTCCAGGTGTTAAAACCCTTGAAACATCTTTTCCATCACTTTTGTGGCCAGAATTAGTGTTTGTAGTTTTGAAAGTTCGCCTGCCCATTGAAGTCTATTGCGGTTTGCAGTGTTCGCCGGTTCGCAAACTTTTTCGCAAGTTCGCATTCGCGGTTTGCGAACCAAAATCCGTGGGTTCGCGACATCTCTATTTCAGAGTGAATATCTAATTGTGTAAAAGACATTTAGAGGAGGTTATAAATCTGTCAGTCATATATTTGACCGGAATGTGACCCATTTGGTGATGTTCCAGCTATTATGAGTTGTTGGGAGTTGTCTAAAGTGTCGAGGGGTTTTACTATGCTCCATAGACCTCTATGTAATTCCAAAGTTCTCTATTGGGCAAAAAGATATAAAACCCAGCTACTATTTTGAGACGACTGAATTTTTCTCGACTCTCGACTGGGTTGGCCACCTAGTCAAGTCTGACTGCTTAATTCTTGCCTGAGAAACTTTTTAGCTGTCGCGGGGGAAAAGTCGCTCTCGTAGGATGGCTAGAAGTTACTGCAAACTCAAGCAGGACTCCTAATAAACACAAGGTGATGTGATGTGTTTATAATACTGTTTATTGTGTTATGTTATGCTGCTATTCTTTGTCTTCTTTCAAATAACTTGGTATTGTGCATCATATTTTGCATCAATAAACTTGTTAACCTTGGTGTTTGTCTCTGATTTTGGAGGGATCAAAAAGAACCTGCAATTGCTACCTGTTTAAGTGGTGTCACTTTTTTTCTGTAGCAATACATCTGTCTACTTATACCAAAAAGGGGGGGGGGTGAGATGCCCATGGTCAGGGAGTGGCTGGTGACAGTTGATCTCGGTGCCAAAAAGTACAACACCAGCCATGAGCACTTGGAAATGCTACCAGCATGCTACAACACAGGTGACAGAATGGGCACCCCTACCCAATGCCTACACCACCAGAGAAACAATCCAACACTACTAACTAAATTAAATGCAAAAAACACATGGAAATGTCCTTTCATTAGGTTTTGCGAGAAAACAAATTAGAAAGTAGTATTTCCTTCAGACTTTAAATTTAATAAAATAGATTAAATATCTGCACCATTGGCCATGTATCTTTACAACAGCTATGTATCTTTTTTTCTAAATGCATTTTTGTTATTTGAAACAGGAAATGCACATTTAAAGGTCAGATCTAACAAACCTATATAATTTAATTCAAAGAACTACTGAAGACTTGCTTGTGACTAATGTTGATTTAATATGTTCTCTTATATCCATTCAGAGGTCATAGTCAGTTTGTGAGCAGGTGGATGGAAATGCAATTTACTGACCTTTCAAAACAGGAAATTACCACAACATTAATTTGGGCCAAAATAAATGTAATCTAAATTACATGCTTCCTCTTATCCTCTATAATAAAACAGAACAACATACATAACTCTGTATATATGTTTCATTCAGCATACATTTATACATTTTTAAATCTCAAAGCAAACATATATTAAAATTTGTTTTGAAAGGTAACTATTACCATTTTATGTTAGGAGGAAAAACATTAAAACATGAACAGGAGTAAAAGCAATCGTACACACCATACACATTAAAAGGAACCCAAGGTAAGCCTGCGCAGAGCTGGTTTTGGGCGCGCTATTAAATCTATGAACAGAGGGCTGGTGCCTACCGGAGCGGTTCTGCAGCATTTTTTAAAATGCTTGCAGGGGGAAAACCGCTTGGCTAATGAAAGTGAATGGGATGGTGCACACCAGAGCAGCTCGTTTTTTCCACAAACGCAAACTCGGGGGCTGCAGCATTTTTTAGATTTCTGAGGCGTTTCTGACTTAGTGTTAAATTATAGGAAAGTGGAAAACCGCTCTGAAAAACACTAGATCAGAGTGTTTTTCCAAATGTTTTTTTTTGTTACAGTAGCTGTTCAGTAACAGCTGTACTGTAACAATATTTGAATTCTGCTACACAAAAACGCTCCAAAAACCGCTAGGCATGTTTAGAAAACGTCTCTAAACATGTCTAGAATCGCTCTGAAATCTGCTTCAAAAACCTTTCGCGTTTTACAGATCTGCTAGAGGTTTTTTGGTGTGCACTGGGCCAGAGAGAAAGAGAAACAAGAAGGGGAATAAACATATATTTGTAGGCACACTTGTCCGTATACTGTGGGAGTGCCATAAGGATCTAGCCTTTCAGTAAATATATCTCTTATGCAGTGGCGTATCTGCGTAATAAAGAGCATATGGCAAAACATTGAAATTGCGCCCCCCCCCCCCCCCCCCCCCAGTCAGAGCCCCCTTCCCATTTAAAAATATTATCCTTTCTTACATGCATGTGTTATGGTTGCCTGTGTTTTTACTTTGGCAAGGGATATTGCTGAAGTTACTTTTTGGGAAATACTTCTTCTTATTTCCTCTCTGTCCTCTTTTCTAACACTAAGCCAAGCACACTCTACTTACACAAGTTGAGCAGCCATGTTCCCCAGATAACAGATTTATCTGATGTGAAATCTGAGTCACAGGGGCTGGCATGGCAGTGCAGCATAGGGGCAGGAATGGCGCCCATGGTGTTGTGGCGCTCATGGCAGGAGCCATACCTGCACCCCTCTAGATACGCCTCTGCTCTTATATCATTCAGCATAACTTGCAGTGCCCATGCAAATTAGAGCCCCAACTTGCTCTTCTCTACATAGGACTGGACAGATTTAAAAGACTATGGATATCACAATTATTATGTTTTGCCAGATCCTTAATCCTGTTGAACTGGGGTACCACTAATATCCCATCAACTACCTACTTACACCATACACTGGAGTACATTTTGAATATGGAATCTTGTCTAAGAGCCAAATCTACATCTAAAGGCAAGTTCCCCACTAGGCAGGCCACCACCAATTCTTGATTTAAGGTCTATTGGCCATTTGTAAATGTTTCAACTATGTAGCTTGGATGTTATCTCTTTAAACCTGTAAGTGAGCATATGTCCATATATTTTTCTTTTCCTGTTTTTTTATCTGATATAGGCTCCCTGCACACAGCATGCAATTCTGATTCTGATTCTGATTTTTAATCACTTTTTACATCCGATTCCGATTTTTAATCGTTACTGCATGCTGCGTTTTTTCCTTCGTTTTTCTATTGATTGCATTCAGGGAAAATCGGTATTGCAAATCGGAATTGTAAACGGAATTGGAATCACAAAATGTATTTGCAGTGTGCAGGGAGCCTAAAAATCGGAATAGGATGTAAAAAGCGGTTCAAAAGTGGAATCGCATGCAGTGTGCAGGGAGCCATTAGGATGGTAGGATGATTACAGTGCAAATACTTCAATGACAGGAATAAAATGACTAATGTGTGTTTGCGAAATTTTGTGCGGACTTTTGTGGTGAATAGAAAATCCCCCTAAATTTCTCCATATGTTAAGAAGAATAGTGGGTACAAGCCAAAAAAAAAAATTTTTTTTGTTTCAAATCGTTTTTAAAAATGCAAGGGAAAATGGTTTTTAAACTGTCATTTTTCTGAATTTAAAAAACATTTTTCGTTTGCATTTTAGAAATGATTTTCTCAAAAACTACAAGGTCTTTTTTGAAAACTTTGGTGGCAATAGCATGTATGGGGGCTTTGCTATACACCACTAAAATCGGTACAACATTACGTGAAAATTATGAATGATTACAATTAAAGATGAAATTAATTACAATTTTTCCTGAAATTTTGCATTGTATTAGCGATTTTCAATGAAAAATTACAACTATGTGAAATTTGTGCTCATCACGAGACACAACTGGCCTAATTTCTGAGCAAGTATGAGCAAAATCAAGGTGCTTTTGGGCACGTCACCTTGCCAATAGAACAATATGTCAATCATTCCAAAACAGTGAACATATCTTTGCCAGCCTGAAAATGGATCATACAGAAAAAATAACTAATCTGTGAGCTTCATTTTCTTTAATGTGTTTACCTCAGGACTCCTCCCGAAGTGGAATCCTGGACAGATTAGCTATATCCTTCCTTTAGTTCCAGGAAGGTGGGTCCTGTGTGAGTTAGATTAAACCATAGTCTAACCTTCTAAGTGCCTTTTCATAAAAAGAAAGCAAAACTTACCAATAACATCACTTTGGTAATTACTTCTTTTAATATCCAAAACAACATCCTTCTGTGGAATAACAGTATGTTCATCATGTTCTAACAG
The DNA here is from genome assembly GCF_040937935.1 of Hyperolius riggenbachi. Taxonomy (NCBI): domain Eukaryota; kingdom Metazoa; phylum Chordata; class Amphibia; order Anura; family Hyperoliidae; genus Hyperolius; species Hyperolius riggenbachi. The sequence goes on along the minus strand of NC_090650.1, from coordinate 192,354,267 downwards.
CTGTAAAAATAGCTTCAAAAGAAAGAAAAGCAACATGGAAGAGTCAAAAATGGCAACAGTATGCAATCAATGGTTTCATTAGTTTTATACTGCTTGGAACAGTACAAGCAAGGCAGTCGTGCACCGCTTCTGATATTGCATTTATTTCCTTGGCATGCATATGGTTACAACATACGATTCCATTGCATAGCAAAACAAAGTGGGTAGATCTGACCTTTTCCAGGATCTGTGTTTGGACGGATCAGGGAGGGTGACCAGGGGGTGAGAGGACGGCGCAACAGCCGTTTTGCGCCGGTGTGGCACTTGTTCACCTGCGTATGTCCAGGGCAAAGGCGGCATGTCTGGGCTTCCGTGATGTAGCTAGAAAGCCCCTCCTATCACGCTCGCCATTGGCCTGCATAGCTGGGGAGTGAAAGTTTAGGGGTGAGTGGGAGGGGAAACGCCGCGCAGCATCGGAGAAGTAACAGAATGTGCTGCTCCTCGTGTTGCAATGAGTGAGGGGAGGATCGCCGCTCAGCGGCAAAATGGGTGACAAGATGTACTGCCTCTCGGCATTGGTGTGACATGCGGTATAACTTTATGTATGTGCAAAGCATTTCAACATAAATGTGACATATATTTTTTTTCTCTCCCTTTTCTTTTCCCCTTTTTTCCCCCTCATGCTATAATGCACCAAGATTGGACCAGCCGGAATGCCAATCGCAGATTGGAGGCAGATAGCCCTTGCAGACCGTGAATACACGGCGGCGTTTCCCCTCCCACTCACCCTAACCTTTCACTCCCTAGCTATGCAGGCCAATGGCGAGCATGATGGGCGGGGCTTCCTAGCTACATCACGGAAGCCCAGACACGCCGCCTTTACCCTGGACATACGCACGTGAACAAGCGCCACACCGGCGCTATACGGCTATTGCGCCGTCCTCTCACCCCCTGGTCACCCTCCCTGATCCGTCTGAGCACAGATCCTGGAAAAAAATCAGATCTACTCACTTTGTTTTGCTATGCAATGGAATCGTATGTTGTAACCATATGCATGCCAAGGAAATAAATGCAATATCAGAAGCGGTGCACAGACTGCCTTGCTTGTACTGTTCCAATTAGTGTGTCCTTTCTACAAGTCTGAATGCACGCTCCTGTTGCAGACCCTGAGCAAAGCAAGGTGGAACAGGACGGCGTGTCTACGGTATTTAGAGGTGCAGTAGACCTATTCATCCCCTAACCCCTGAGTGCCAGGCATAAACTTTCTTTTGTGTACCTTATACTGCTTTGAGCCCTAACAAGCCAGCACTGACAGTGGTGCAAAATATTAGATCAAAACTCTGCTAAGATCTCTGTTAATACTGGGATTGATACAACAAAGTCTAAAGGTGGCCACACATTATACAATAAAATGATCCGATTTTACAGCAATCCAATGAATATGATCGGATCTCCCGAAAAAATTGAAAGCTTTTTTTCATTCAACTGAAAAATTTGATCAGGTTTCCCATTTATTTCGATTGTTATCAATGCGGAATGCTGGAAATTTAACTTCAATCTTTCTAAAGATCGTTTGGAGGGCTCGATTCACAAAAGCGTGATAACTGCTATCACAACAGTTATTATGCGATCTGCCCCGCACGGCGGTTTGTGTGAGTAAAGGATTACTCTGCGTGATAATCGTTTTTCACAATGTTCGTTTATCACGTGGAGTAATCCTTTCCTCGTGCAAACTGCTGCGCACGGCAGATCGGGTAATGACTGCTGTGATTGAGCCCGGTGTGTGTTAGATTTTCAATGTATTAATATACAAACCAAGCAATTTTCTCAGAATTTCCAATCGTTTTTATCATAATTGAGGAAAAATTGAATATATGTGTGTGGTACATTGGTCATATTTTTGAAATGTTACAATCAGTCAGAAAAATTGATTGCAATTCTTAAATTGAGCAGATATTTAAAAAATGGTATGGTGTGTGGCCACCTTAAGTAAGGTTGGTTAATCTGGAAAATGAAACCAGTGAGTACTGCAGCTAACTGTGTGCTGAATTAAGAAAATAAATAGCAGGTTTATCGCATGTTTATCTCATGTCTCATGATGTTTATCTCAAACCAGTGTGTTATGACTATGCACTCCTAACTTTCTCCATGGTGGTAGCTGAAGTAACTTGACATGGACAATAAGGGTATAAGAGGCGCCCTGGTGTAATAAAAGCATCTAAAAGCAGTTTAAAAACGGAAAATAAATTTGAGGTAGCTTTCCTCAGTGACGAAAAAATCTTTGTATTTTACAAAGCTTTTTATTAGTAGCTACTAATGAAAACCTTTGTAAAATACCCTTATTGTGCAATCATACCCCCTTACCTTACCCGTCTGAGGGGTGGGTACAGACCACACGTGGCTTCGACCACGGCGGATATCTGTCCCCTTTCTTTTACCAAGGAGAGCGACCGCATCCAGGTCCCTAGGGACCACCCCGAGTGGAGTTGGGTTTGTTGTCTCCACCTGCTTCCTGCGGTCGGTTGCCCCTCTGCAACCCACCTTTGTGAGTAGTGTCTTACCTTTATTACGTTCCATTGTTTTTGACATACTACACCATTGGGCTCCCACTTTTGTCTCCTGTATCTTTTCACTAGAGGGTGTTTTTGACACCCACATCCCACTACATATAACTTGACATGGGGCTGAATATGCTAAGCTTTGTTGGAAGGACACAAACATTAAGGGCACGCTTCACCTGCTCCTATCAGCAGAATAGAACATAGCCTTCTCCTCCAATACCAGAGTGCTGTTCTCACCACTGTTGGACGTAAGAGCCCTTTGGGAAAAACCCCTAAAAACTGCTGTAGGGGTGCTTGATACTGGAGTTCTGGAAAAGCCATATTGGCTTTGGACTTGGGTGGCTGGACATGGAAAAGAGATTGCTCATATGGAGAAGGATTCTGCAAATGGGAAGCAACACATGGAAGATGGAAGCTGCTGCCCAAGGATGTTACATATACATGGATGTTACATATGAGAGAGGGGGCAGCACATAGGGCCAGATCTATCAAAGCATTACCGACAGTTTTTTCTTCTTAAACTGTCCTTACCAGCAGGGGGGAGTGTTCTGCACGTGTGTAAGAAGCCCCCCAATGCTTTCTTAACTGAAGGGAGATTGCTGCAGTTCTGAGAGTTTTCCTTAGATTAAGAACAGTGCAGAACTGTCCCTGAATAAGAAGTGGCTAATACCAGTTCTTAACCCCGCAGAGCAGGTTTATGCTGACACCTCATAGCTTCCTTTTTAATTTACTGCCATCTACTGACACTCATTTGTTACTGAGGTGAACTCCCCTTCACCCTGGTGATGTTTATTTGTTTAAGAGAAGGAGGGGAATTGTGGAGGAGTGTGTGGAGAATTGACTGCTTAGAGCATGTTAAGAATGTGTGTAAAAGACAGAGCAGACATCGGGATTATTTGAGAATAAAAGTTTAGGAGAGAAATTACAGCCTGGACTGCTTGTGTCCCAGATGGATAAACAAACAAGTCATACACTGTTGTGTTTGTCTGAGACACTGTTCTAGCTACTCCTCACTTAGAAACGTTTAGGAAGGAAACAGCACCATCTAGTGGCTTCTTATGGTGCCTGAGACAGTTCTGCACGGAGTTCTACAAACCTACCAGCATTTTGTCTCAGACACTCTTGATAAATCTGGCCCATAGAGTGGAAGGGGTCTGCTGCGTATGGGAGGGAAACCACAAGAAATTTGGCCTAGAGCATTATAAATATGTCAAAATTGGGGATTTGCCATGTGACTGCAGCTAAATTGTGTATAAACATCACCCTCTATGTATATTTTATATAGGGACTGGTGAATTGGTGTGGCCCGTAATAACTTGTAAATAGAGGAGGAGTTGCACAAATTGGCCATATACACCTAACACATCTCAGTCACATAAGTAGTTCTTTATTACACGATCAAAGTTGCAAGTATACACCTTTAACGAATCAATTCACAGACAGTAATTAAAAGCCATTTCTGCGCAGAAAGTAGAACATTAAAACTGAGGAGCCATCCCGCACATCCCCTGAGTCAATACTCTAGGCTTGTGTGCATGGAGTCTGTCAAAAGGACTCTTATGCTCCATGCACACAAGCCCAGTCTGCCCACCCGTCACACAACCTCTCACACCATGCATACAGCAGCTGCCTCCCCCTAATGGGGATGAGTCCTGTATGGTTAGGGAAATTGCAGCAAGCAAGTGTTAGTTATTGCCATATAACTGCCTTTTCCAAGGAGCTCGATAGGAGTTTGCTGGAGCAATAAAGTTTTGTTCAAATGAACAAGAGATGACATCACTATGGAGGCTGACAGTCATATTAGGAAGGGACTTACTCCTCCTATAAAGAAGCTAGCACGGTGCCCTGTAGCCACGCCCTGAAGAAGCGTCATGTGACGGGAAACGCGTCGGTGGGAGGAGCCACGCGTACTCAGCGTCCCCACTGCCCACACTGCCACTACCCGACAACAGTGACTGTCCAGCTGATCGAATTTGGTCTGTCCACAATGAAGCAACGACCTTATTATCTTGGGTGTGCCCCTAACACACTCATATAGGTCATTGCTTCATTGTCATACTCAAGCCCCCCCGGGATGCTTGCTGCAGTTGGTCTTCCACCTCCTCCTCAAAGCCAACTTCCTCCTCTGACTCCTCTTCCTCCTCCCTCTGTGTTGCCGCAGGTACAGCAGGTGTCGATGACAAGCCTGGTTGTGGTGGTGGCGATGGCGACCACAGCCCTTCCTCTTCCTGGTTACGCTCCTCTACGGCCTGATCCAGCACTCTTCGCAGGGCAGCTCCAGGAAGAATGCATATGGGATCAGGTCACTGATGGTGCCTTCACTGCGACTCACCAGGTTTGTCACCTCCTCAAAGGGACGCATGAGCCTGCAAGCATTGCGCATGAGCATCCAGTAATGCAGCAAATAAATCCCCAGATCCACACGGCCTGTCCTGCCACCATACTCATACAGATGCTCGTTGATGGCTTTTTCTTGTTGGAGCAGGTGGAAAAACATCAACAGCTTTGAATTCCAGCAAGTTGGGCTGTCACAAATCAAGCGCCTCACTAGAAGTTTATTCTCCCGCTAAATGTCTGAAAAGTGTGCCATGGCCATCTAGGAACACCTGAAATTGCCACACACCTTCCTGGACTGCTGGACTTCTGGCGGACCTCCTGTAAGCCTGGGTACTTACGCACAAATCTTGTATAATGAGATTCAACACATGTGCCATGCAGGGCACATGTGTTAACTTACCCAACCTCAATGCCATCAACAGATTGCTTCTGTTGTCACACACTTTGGCAATCTCCAGTTGGTGTGGGGTCAGCCAAAGATCCACCTGTTTGTTCAGAGTGGCCAGAAGTGCTGGTCCAGTGTGACAGGCAAGTCATGGCTAGGAAGGCATGACACTGTCGTACCTGGGAGGTGGAATAGGCCTTGAGGACCTGGGGGGTGAAGTGGTTGCAGAGAAAGCCGCAGCAGCAGAAGAGGTCTCAGCTGAGGAGGATAGCGAAGAGTAGGAGGAGAAGAGGAGGTGGCAGCAGGCCTGCCTGCAAGTCGTAGTGGTGTAATCAACTCTGCCGTACAGCCATGAACTCCATGTTTGGCAGCCATCAACAGGTTGACCCAATGCGAAGTGTACATGATATACCTGCCCTGACTGTGTTTTGAAGACCAGGTATCAGTACTAATCATATGGACCCTTGCCCCAACACTGTGCGCCAGAGATGCCACAACTTGACTTTCCACTTGACGGTACAGGTTGGGCATTTCCATTTTGGAAAATAAGTTTCTGCCCTGTACCTTCCACTGAGGTGTCCCAATCGCAACAAATGTCTTGAAGGCCTCAGACTCCACTAGCTGGTGGGCTAGCAGTTCTGACAAGCCAGCTGGTGGACGCCAGGCAAGGGGGTGACTCTGAGACATTGGCTTCTTCCACTCCAAAACTTCCTTCACAGACACCTGACTGTGGGCAGATGAGCAGGAACTGCTCAAGGTGAGAGGCGGCGGAGTGCAGGGTGGTTGAGAGGTGGCAAGAACAGCAGAGGTTGATGTGGCTGAAGATGCTGCTGGACCAAGAGGAGGAGGGTGGCTTTGCATTTGTGTGCTGCTTTTATTAATGTGTACATACCATTGCTGTTTGTGGTTTGCGATCAAGTAGCTTCGCAAAACAGTTCTCCCTAGGAGGGTGTTGGACTTCCCACGACTCCGTTTTTTTTGGCAAGGTTGCAGATAGCATTGCTGGTATCAGAGGCACACAAACAAAAAACATACCATGCTGGTGAGCTTTGGAATGTCGGCATTCTGGTGGTGGAAACAGCAGGCATTGAAGGGCAAGTGGGGTGGCTGATTCCAGGTGCCGATACATGATGTCTGACAGTGCCACTAACTCCTTGCAATGAGCTCTGCCTGCTAGTTTCAAAAACTTGTCTCCACCTCCTCCTCCTCCTCTCTATCTCCCCATCTGAACTGTTCCCCTGTTCTTCATGTCCTCTTGTGGGCACCCATGTGACATCCATGGACATGTCGTCATCATCATCATCATCATCATCATAATCATTAACTGCTTCACTTGTCTTAGACACCTCCAAATAGGCACCAACAACACAATACAGTGATAATAACAGATGCCTTGGAGCAGTAGAAGAAAAACTGTGCTTGTGTGTTATGTGGCACACAATTCAATATCACTAGAAGTGGGCACAGGTGTGGGTAAGTGCCAGTGAGCTCTGTCTGTGGATTATCAAACACTGAGGTATGCAGCAGGTGAGGTCAAACACAATACAGTGATAATAACAGATGCCCTGGATCAGTAGTGGTAGTACTGTGCTTGTATAAATATCACTAGAAGTGGGCACAGCTCTGACTGAGCACCAGTGGGCTCTGTCTGCTGACTATCAGACAGACTCTGAGAATATGCAAGAGTTCAAACACAATACAGTGATAATAACAGATGCCCTGGAGCAGTACTTAGTACTCCGCTTGTGTGCTGTTATGGAGGCACACAAATATCACTAGAAGTGGGCACAGCTGTGACTCAAGTCCAGTGGGCTCTGTCTGCTGACTATCAGACAGACACTGAGAATGCAACAGTTCAAACACAATACATTGATAATAACAGACTCCCTGGAGCACTATTGTGCTTGTGTCTATTGTGACACACAATTATAGTGGGCACTGGGCACAGCTCTGGGTGGGTGCCTGTGGGCTGTGGAGCGTCACACACACACGTGAAAAAAAGCAGCAGAAGGCTGAAGTAGCCCTCAGAAGGACTGTTTGGAGGTTCTTTGATAGCAAGTCAGTCAGCGAGGATAAAAAAAACAGATTTAGCTAACGCTTTCCCTATCTACAGTAAGCTCTGTCCCTTCCTCTCCCTATTCCAACTAAAGAAAGACTGGAACATGGCAGGCGCTGCAGCATTTTTATAGGGCATGGGGGGGGGGGGGGGTTCATGAGGGAGTGCAGGCTGATTGGCTGCCATGTGCCTGCTGACTGTAATGTAAGGGGTCAAAGTTTAGTCCAATGATGATGTATAGGGTCAGGTTGAATAGCACCATGTGCTTGCGGCGAGCGCAAATGCCCGAAGTGTGAATACCCGAAGTGCTTGTCGGCGAAGTGTTCGGGTCATCTCTAGCAGAAATGTGAACATGTTCATACAATTATCCGGGCAGTGCATTTGCATCATCACAAGAAACACAAATTATTATTTATTCATCCAGGAAATGAAACGTTTACCTTCTCCATAGTAGTGTCAGTAATTCCGTATCCAGAAATGTGTAGGTCCTGTAAATGTTTGTCTAAATTTACAAAAAGATGTTTGTACATTGCTGTGTCCACTTTTCCTGGGATTGCAAATATTAGTTCACTGTTGCTGGTCTCCTTTAGAAATGCTGATGGAATACACTCCTGCACCAGTACTGTAACTTGAGTTATACTTTTGAAAGCATTCTGTACAGACATGAAAAAGCATAAAAAAAATATTTAGACTTTTATGTTTTAGGAAATTTCACATGAACAGTATTCAACCACAAGCAAAACATTGGGTGACATCCTCCCCCTCAGTCCTTGCTCAAGAGTGGAATTTCAAAATAATCTCCTGTTGGTACAGGATCCGGTCATAGTACATAAATTCAATATGCACACCCCTGAAACATGCTGGCATTGTAATAAGTCAGCAGGCAATTATTTTTACATTTAGTGGTCCTGCAGTCTCATTAGACCCTTCTGGGACAGGGTGAAAAGGGTTAATTTCACAATCATTTAGTTCAACATTTCCTGCTATATAAGTATTATTCATTTCAGTAACACTCTCTACCTAATTCAACACTCTCAGCTGTTACCAGGCCTAAACAGTTTTCCATTCCTTGGATAAGTTTAAACTAATGTTCTACCTACTATCAATTCCACTGAGTAGATTTTCTTAACAGTTTCTGTCCCTTGCCAAAGTCTGAACTATTTTACTCAGTGAAAATATTTGAGTGAATGAGGACAAAAGTAAACTCCTGGGGTTGAGATTCTCCACTGCAGAAATTGCACTGTTTTCAGGCAACATTAAGGAATCTGTGAACTGGTTATAAAGCAGATTGTTTTCCTTCCATAAAGAATTTGTAATCCACAAGTTAGTAGGAGGAAGAATATGTCTGAAGTTAATAATCTTTTTCTCTTTGCCTTTTAGGTGATCCTTCTTTCCATTCTGGAGCAACAGCAGGTACGCTTTACAAATGTTATTTGTTGTTGTTGTTGTAGCTTATGTTATTTTATTAAAAAAAAACTTGGATAGTATCTTTGACAGTAAGGACTATACAACTAAACTAATCTTATTTCTCTCTTTTATTTCTAGTTTATATCACAAAGCCATGGCAACTTCTTAACAGGTACCTTTCCAAGTACTGCTACTAACTGGTAGGCATGTTAAAATAACTAATTCTTTCTTATTTTTTTTTCTTTCAGCATCAAAGAACCAACAGCACGGTAAGTAGGCATTCATCAGTATTCTTATAGATATATATTAACATGACAGGAATAGTTTATTTCTCCATCAAAGGGTTAATCAAGTTAGGGGCTTGAGATTTAAGGGAATTATTCTGCCAGGAAAAATGTCACACAGATTTCACACAAGTATTTTAAAACTACATTGCTCTGGGGTAATTTCTAAAGGATCCATCATTTACCTTTCTGGCTGGATTTAGTGCTGTATTTTTGGACTATAAGACTTACTTTTTCTCCCTCAAAAGTGGGAGAAAAAGTCACTGCGTCTTATAGTCCAAATGCAGGGAGTTCCTGACTTGTGAGCACCTGCCAATACGAACCTCCAACCTGCCGCAATGTCAAGGACTCCCTGTACTGTGCCCGTGCAGAGGAGGACACAATGGGGACAGAAAAGAGCATAGAGGGGGACACAAAGGGGCATAGAGGAAATGCAAGCAGGACTCAGGAACTTTTCTACACATGATGTGGGGTTGCCCCTTGGTGCAGGGCTCTTGTAAAGGTGGAGGAATTCTGCTCCTTGTACTTGACCCCTGGGGTGGATTTCGATGCAGGTTGGGCAATTTTAGGGATTCAGGGTACAGAAGAAGTAGAAGGAGGCCCTGAGCATAAATTATTGGTAGACTTAGGGGTAAGTCTAGCTAGGAAGCTTATTATTAAGAAATTGAAATATCTGGAACCATATTCCCATGGAGAATGGAAAGGTGACATTATAACTTTCCTAAATAACAGAGTTTGTGTGGGTGAAGATGATGCAGCTGAAAGTTCTTTTACCACAAGATGGATTATTATGAAGCGGATTTGGGAAGGGATCTCTGACTGATTCGGTATTTATTTATGTATTTTTTTTTCTCTTTGTTACTCTTTCTCTGGGACATATGTTACTGTGGAGCCTGTAGGTGGGGAGTAAGGAGGAGGAGAGGACCTAAAGGTGGTTGAGTTCTTGGGGGGAAGTTTGTGGGAGATGTATGAGGTATGTATGTGGTGATGTAGGTGGAGTGTGCAAGGTAAAGCAATTGGTCATATCATGAGAGTGATAGGTTTTTGGTTTCTTCCTTAGTCTTTTCTTTCTTTCTTTTTTCGTTATCTTTCACTCCTTTGTTTGTTTACTATATTGCAAATATAAAGATTACTTAATAAAACACCAGGCAAACCATGATGCAACTATTTACCCAAAAAGGGGAAGGTGCTGATGAAGCCAATTCTGGTTGGCATATGGTGTATCATTGCTGCTGACGGTTTGCGAAAAAAACAAAAAAATAAAACAAAGGGGCATAGAGGAGGTCAGAAAGGAGCATAGAGGAGGACACAAGGACAAAGGTGGACACAGGAGGACACAAGAGGTACAAGCAGGCATGAAGTACAAATGGGCATAATCCACAAGATGCCTCTTCACCATGGATGCACCAGGTTTAGTATATATTTTTTCCCCTGGTTTTTGTCCTCTAAACCTAGGTGCGTCTTATGGTCAGGAGGGTCTTATAGTCCGAAAAATACGGAAATATAAGGGGCTTCTGAGGACTGAGATCTAAGTCATTTCATAAATAATAAGCAGGCTTTTTCAGGGCAGCCAATTTGTTCCAAATCTTCATGGGTCTGTAAGGAGGAGGCTTTTATAAATAAGCAGGGATATTTCACAAAACAGTTTTTTGGGGGTTTACCACAGTATTGCCTTAGTTCTATAGGCCAAGTAATATTCATAGCAATATATATGAGAAGTTTCTCATATAGTTCACTTCTTATTAATCTGTCTGTAGATAATTAACAGTAGTCAATCAGGCCCAAATCATATTTTACACATAGTTCAGTTGTGACTGATCTGTGTTCTTCTGTCTGTAGATAGTAAAAACGCACTCCCTGTCTCTCTATGGGAGACCACGCACTGCCAGTGTCGCTTGATCTCCTACCAACCCAAAACAGGGGGGTGTATGTGTGTGTGTTGTGTGTGTGTGTGTGTGTGTGTGTGTGTGTGTCATCTGACAACACATGCACATGCTGCCCTACTTCCTATGCTGCAGCAGACATTTTTAGTGTGGGCCACACCCTACTCCCTGCCTCCTCCAATACAGACCTGTGTAAAGGTGGCCATATACTGGTCGATTTGCCATCAGATTCGACCAACAGATAGATCAGGGAGGGATCGTATGGCTGCCTTTACTGCAAACAGATTGTGAATCGATTTCAGCATGAAATCAATTTCCCATCTGTGGAGCTGCCGCTGCCCCCCTCCCCCCCTGCATACATACATTAGCGATAACAGCGGGGACTCGCGCTGGGCGGAGCAGGTAATGTATTGCCGCTGTATTGCCTCGAACGTCAGGCATTCGAACGCCACTATTGACGTACTCCCGACCCGCGGGCGATCGAGCAAAATCTTCCGCAGATGGCTCGACGGAAATCGCCGGTAACGATTGATTTCGGACGGAAATCAATCGTTTGCATTTGCGTTTGCGCAACGATTTCACAGCAGATTCGATCACAGTGATAGAATCTGCTGTATATCGGTGGGAAAATCGTTAGGTGTATGGGCACCTTAAGCAGCATTTTTAGCTCACAGCTGCTGACCAGGTGAACAACAAAAGCCCCTTTTCTACTTCTGTTTCCTAGCAGAGCTACACTTTCCAGGCTCTGTCAGAAAGGCTAAAAAATCCATGTTCAGATTTGTCTTAAGGTGGCCACACACCATACTATTTTGTAAATATCTATACTGATTTTGAGAAAATTGCTACGGTGTGTATATTAATAAATTGGCAATCTAACACATACCATACAATCTTTAGAAAAATGCAGCAAAAAATTTCCAGCGTTCTGGATCGATAAAAATCGGAAAACAGGGAAATCTGATTGGATTTTTCAGTCAAATGAAAAAAAAACTTTCAGGGCTCTCACCTCCTAAAACAAGCCATTCACCACTTGCCTCCAAAGGAAAGAAAATGTAATGCTAATTGCATTGCTCATGCAAATATGCATTTGCTTTCGCATGCCAAAATATGCAGGGTCAAAAACCAAAACCGCAAAGCGATCGCCCTGCGGGAATTAGTTCATGCTACATTAGCACTATCCAGGGGCACCACGAGGAGGCTTCCCAATGCCCACATTCAACCGGGGGGCCGCGGGAGTCCCAGGCTCTCTCACTGCCTGGAACCCACACAGCGGCACCCCGGAGGGGGAGGCTGGGGGGTGCAGGCGATCTCCCCAGCATGGCTAGCGCCGGGAAGAGCCGCCCGCACACACCTCCCAAAATTAAAAACAGGCACTTACCTTAACGTCCATTGCGTTCTGCTACATGCGCATGACCTGGGCGCAACACATAAGGGGAGGCCAGGTGCAAACAGCCTGCTCCAGGGCTCTCACCTCCTAAAACAAGCCATTCACCACTTGCCTCCAAAGGAAAGAAAATGCAATGATAATTATACCAGAGAGAAAATGTGTGCATCAACCAAGTGAACCTGACAAATCTGGCTTTGCAAATTTGGCCTATTGGCTAATAACGAGACATTGCTCATGCAAATATGCATTTGCTTTCGCATGCCAAAATATGCAGGGTCAAGAACCAAAACCGCAAAGCGATCGCCCTGTGGGAATTAGTTCATGCTACATTAGCGCTTCCCAATGCCCCCATACAACCCTTACAACCCTTCTGGAGTGATGTGTGTGAGCCAGCCCTGAGCCCTCAGCTTGGGGTGACCCATACTTCATTCCTTTCCCATGCAGTGCCCCCAGGTTTATGCGCAGTAGCAGAACGCAATGGATGTTAAGGTAAGTGCCTGTTTTTAGTTTTTGGGAGGTGGGTGCGGATGGCCCCCCCCCCGGCGCTGGCCACGCTTGGGGGGGGGTCGTCCGCTCCACCCAGCCTCCCCCTCCGGGGTAACACTGTGGTCCCTAGGCAGTGAGAGAGCCTGGGGCCCCGCAGTCCCCCCGATTGTATGGGGGCATTGGGAAGCCTCCCCGTGGCGCTCCTGGATAGTGCTATGTAGCATGATCTATTTCCCGCAACCGCTTCGCGGTATTAGTTTTTGTCCCTGCAAAGTTTGGCATGCGAAAGCAAATGCATTTTTGCATGAGCAATGCCTCATGATAAGCCAATTTAGCCAGATTTGCACAGCCAGACTTGTAAGGGTTAAGGTTGGTGTTGAGCACGCATAAATTTTCTTGTAGTAAGCGTAATGAATATTGAGTTGCAATCCCTGACCTTGGTAATTCCTCCTAAAGAATAATAAAACAGAATTTTGTGACAAACCCCTTTTTCTTCCATTTCTGTTCTATTTAATAAAAAAAAAACACTTCTATAAATCTGTGAACTTTTAGAAACTGTGCATGCTGCCAAGATCAAACATTTTCAGATGAAAGCTGAACTGAAAGTACAGGATACATACACAATCTGATTAAAGGGTCTATATATATGGGGAACATGCAAATAATGTTGATTGCAGATCTATTCAGAATGTTATTTGTATCTAGTACCTTTTGATTTGAATTTTTTTTGTAAGTCATTAAATGCTATCATTTTTACAATTCTTTTTTTCTTTCTACCCGCATGTTTCTCTTGCATAACACAGTGCAACATATTTTCTCTGGTTCTGTTTTGTTTTGCTTCCCAACTGCAGCAAGATAAATAATCAAACAGAAGAACTGTTATTCCCCACAAATAAATATTCCTGCTGTTGCACAAATAATCACTTTCAGCATACGGAAATAGAATTGTGTAGTGGTGAGAGTCTGATCTTCGACAGCAATTCTAACTTATTAATAAAACTGATCCTATTCATGTATTTCTGAATACACTGATCACTAAATGCACTTTTTTGTTTGTTTGCTTTAGGTTGTTATATGTAAGCATCAAAATTAAAAATTTCTCATGCTGCTACTGCTGCCCGGGGCCAAAATTCTCTCCTCCACCTCCATTCAGTAAAGTGTACCTGCAGCAAGGCTAGACTGCTAGCTGGACCATGATCCTGGTGCTTGTGTGTGCACCAACACACCATGCAGCATCAGGACTTTGGGATGGGACCAACCGGGGTTTCACCGGCCCAGTCCGACCCTGATCTCATTGATCATCCCGAGTGACTAGTAATGCTCTGTACCTATGTGTTGCCACACTCTATCTGCCTTACTCTGCACCGCTTTCTCTATTTCCATACACACACAGTCACAATCTCACCCAGCTTAGGATCTGTGTCCTCATGTAGTGTGCAGTAGACAGGCTCATATGAGGTTAATACAGTTGTGGGCAGAGATTGATAGCCAAGCTGTGCACAGCTCAAACAACAAACTGGAGAACAGAATGCAGATTCTGGGCTGAGATGCTGCAGGAAAAAGACAAGTAGGCTTGGTCTAGCTTGGCTTTGCTAAACTGGTGGTGCCAACGGGGAAAGATAGGGGTACCTATAATCTGCTAGTAACAGCTACATGTGATAGAAGTACTGACTGTCTGCACTCCACAGTTGTTTGGAGAAGCCTAGAAGGAGATGCCTGTGGAATGTGCCATGCGTGCACTTCTGTAGATAGACTCTGAAGAATAGTCACAATAGTAGAAGTAAATTAAAAGTGCAGCTATAATTGTCAACATCACAATTTGGCTTTGTTGTTAGTGTTATCAGTAAACTGTTCTCATAATTGTGCTGCACATTGGAGAAAATGTTAATTATTGCTGATGAATGGAGTAGTATAATGCTTTGTTGTGATAAAACATTACCTTCTTAGTGAGAGTCAGCTCACGACCTTGTGTATATTTTTCCTTAAGAAATGATGGAGAGCCATAGCATCTTAACTTTCCTTGTTGGATTATGGCAACTTTGTCGCTTAGAAATTCAGCCTCATCCAGATTTTGAGTCGTAAAAGCTATGGTAGAGCCTGCATTTTTAATTATAAAAAAAATTACAATACTGTTATATCACATGATTTACTATACAATGTCTGCTTTTATCATATAGTAATTATGTTACATAAACAGACTGGTGGTGCTTGAAATCGTCTTTTTTGATAGAACTTAAAAGCCTTTACAGTTTTGCTAACTGAGTGAGAAAATGCAGTGATGGTGACACTCTAGTTACTTTATCAATAAGTTAATAATCTACCCCAATGGAATGAACAAATACAGTGTGCAGAATTGTAAAGTTAGAATAATTATCTACAGCCTTCCCCATGTAAGTGATTTAAATGTATTATAGCAAGTGAGGCTAGGTTCACAGTGGGTGTTGCTTTGCATTACCTGTAACAGCAGGAACAATACACAGTGGATTAGGAAAGCAGCGCTGCATGTTATCTGGGTGTTGCATTTCATACAGTGATGAGTACAGTCAATGAAAAATATGTTACACTGTTAACCCAGGTCGTTGTATTACAATGCTGTGAGCTGTTATACCGCAGTGCACCTAAGAACATTGCATAGGTGGTGCTTTGCAGTGCGGCAAGCTCATCTACAAGACAGCTGTTACGTCTCACCACAACGCACTACTGTGAACATAGCCTCAATCATAACTGCAACCAGAATGCTAATATTTGGTCAGAAATGGCAACCGCAATATTTCTGTCATAACAAGTGTAATCCAAATCATAAGAAAAAAAGACTTGAAGTACGATGATTACGGAAGCTGCCATCTTTATTATATAATAAACAAAGCTAGTTGTCTGACTTCTGTACTAATTGCTCCAAAAGCTCAGCATGACAGACATGCAACTGGCATTGTTTATAAGGGGATTTCAGATGGCATTATTACCCATTTGAGCTAAGTGATCATGTTTCCAAATAGAGGACAAAGGGGTTGATGAGAGGAGCATGAGTTATGCACACGTTACGCGTAGTGCAGCGTAACATGCGCTGTTTACTTACTTGTGCTCCTTTTAAGTAACGGCCGCTCCACTGAACCCGCCCTGAGCCCCGTCAGGTCCAGTGGCTTTAATTGACATGTGTGGGATCTCCTATAACAGAGCTAGGAAGAACATTTCATTTCCGTTGTAGAAAGAATGTCAAGAGTGTGTTCAGCAGTAAGGTAGTACCTTTGATGAGTCACAATTTTAGAATAAACCTTGGTCTATACATGGATTACAAAATGTATTGTCTATTTGTTCTGTGCTTTCATCCTTCAGTATACAATCCAGCGGCATACCTTGGGAATTTGACATCCGGTGCTGATTATTTACAGAACCCCCCCAAACAATTCATTTTTCTGATGGGAGGGTTGACGGGTTGGGGCGCTGAGTGGGTCGCTGCAAATTTTAGGGGATTTTTTGGGGAAAAGGAGTTATCAGGATGTGGACGGAGCAAACCATTATGAAACTCTGTACTCTATACGGTGCTGCAGATGATGTTAGTGCTATATAAATACACAGTAATAATATGGTAGGACATTAGACTATGACAATAGTACGATTAGATTGTAAGCTCCTTTGAGGACAGTCAGAAAAGGGGGACATACGAAAGAGGGGGATGAATAGGAAGAGGGGGATAAATAGGTAAAGGCACAAAAAAGAGAGCCTGGTGGGAGAGGAGGAATGGCAGGAAGACCTCTCACCAGGACTGCAGATATCACCAGTGCTGTTTGGCAGAGACATGCTGTTAAGTGGCCACTAAAATCTAAAAAGAAGAAAGGGTCATGGGGAAGACAACAAGGTGGAATGGGGAGCTGGGAAAAGAGATAAGATTACCTGGCTGCAATCAAGCTAATCTAAAGTTCCTGGAGCTTGATTCTCTATTCACTACAGAAGTCATCTGTCAGCGCCTGTATCACTGGCTTGTGCAACATCAGTCTGGCCTGCATTATTGATTAATGACTCCCATCAGGATACATATTCAATAGTCTAGCTTACTCTGGTATTACAGCAGCCAGTGTACATGGCTACTAATGACAGGCAACTTCTGAAACACTAAACAAATCCTGCCACCTCTACCTGCTAATTCTCTGTACTCACCCTACTGCTACACATTCACTCACTGCAGGCTGTGTGTAGGGGACAAGGAGACACATTGCCCACAGGACACAGGAAGGGGGGTGCTACATCTAGTGGAGGAAGAAGTATATTCAGCTGTACTTCCTACTGTTATTTTCCCGAATGTTGCCCAAACTATGAAAAAAGGTCCCAGGTGGAAGAACACAGTAATCCTTAATTTGCATCAAAAGTAAATATTTTATTGAGCATAATACATTTAAAAAAAAAAAGTATGTTTCTTGCTTTGTTGTGTGTTCCCTTTTATTCTTATTGACTACCCCATATGAAATATGGTCTTAGCATTGGAAGCTGACCATGGAAGGTCATGAACTTATGTGTTATGTGATATATATTGTGATATTCTGGTTTTTTTTAACTCAATGGTAGAGTAGATCAGCAGCATCAAGGGTCATAACACATCAGCCAGTGAGTCTTTTTAGGGTAAAAATAAAACAATTCCGCTTTATTGTCAGTCAAACAATGTCCATAAACAGCAACAAAATAGACCACTCTGAGTATGCAGTAATCACACTGTCGGCACAGCACAAAATTATACAGCCTTCTTCAGCCACACTGGCTTTTCAGTGACACCCTGCCACGGGCCTAATGACAGTCCTGGTGTCACTCACCTTTTCCCAGGCTTCTCCTGGTTTTCCAGTACTGGAGTCCAACTCCCCTCCAGCACTTCCACATCAGCAGCTTCCCTGCTGCTACAGGCCTGGCAGCCCTCTTGGCTGCACAGCCTTTCCGGAGCCTGCTTGCTCCACATACAGCCCACTGCATCCTGCCTGATGCAGGTACTTATGCATATTCACACAGGTGAATCCATTAACACCCTCTCTGCCAAACTCAGGCCTGGACTTGGAGGAGTGGCGTGTAAGGCCCACCCTTCTCCCAATACACACCAGCCCTGGATCCCAAACTAATCTACCAGATAATGTTGTTGCTAAATTGCAACAAAAGTCATTATCCAGGACCTTTTCCTTCACATCCAGGCCAGAACCAAGCAGACATCTGCTCTGACCATCACATATCCCCCCCCTCAGATCAACGCCCAGGCGGTGATCTATGGCGGGACAAGACACTTGGTGGCGAAGTCCCCCTTCTACAGCTGAAGATCCACCTTTCTTCCTCAGCTGTCTAAGCACGACTTCTTTCACGTAGCCAGTTTCCTGAATCTTTGGGAAACAACTTTCCAATACTTTTTCGTGGCGAAGTCCCCCTTCTACAGCTGGAGAACTACCTGTCTCCACCAGGTGTCTAAACAGGACTTCTTCCAAGCAGCCACTTTTTAACAGTTCCCCGTTTACCTCGCTTTATGCAAACTGGCATCACTGGAGTAATTCCATCTTTTTTCTCCCTTGGCATCAGTTTTACCTGCTCCTAACTCTTGGGGTGTTGCTCTCTTTTCCAGTAAGGGCTTGTCATCAGCACTTGCTGGAACCACCCCCTTTCTAACTGTACCAGCCCCTGACAATCCATCTAGCTGGTTAGCACAAGTTTACATTCACATTGCATGTTAACCCTGACCATCTTGGAACCTGAATTATACATACTGGTTGCATCACAAATTTCACATTCTTCATTTGCTAATTTTTCCACAAGCAGATTTTCTCCTATCTGCATTGCATACATTGCCCCGGAATCTGCATGAGACATTTTAAATGCATTTGCCCAAGAATTGATTTCCATTTGGCTTTCAACCTCTGCCTTGAAACATGAATTAACCATATCACTGAATACATTTCCTGGTGCATCACATTGACCGACATGGGCAACACTTTCATACCCATTTTCAATACCGACTGATGGAGCATTATCATTTGCATTATTTGACTTAGAACGCAGATGAAACCTTTCATCTACCAAATCGGCCAATAATGCCTCCTGTACAGGTTTTTCCTCACAGTTCCCACCTGCTGAATTCACCACACTAATGGGGACAGTATCAGAATGTTTGGGCTCACTATCCATAATATACTTAATCACAGTACACATAATTACTCCCAGGGCAAACATCTCAACTTGCACACCTTCTGCCATGGCAATTAAAGGGACAGCATCCTCATTTTCTGCCTCTTCTGCATTCGGTTGTCCTGTAAAACTATTCCCAGGACACCCCCCATTTTGTTCTGATTTTATACTAGGGTTAACAGGAACTTTTACCACTAACTGTGGAGACTCTAAGTGACTAAAATCCACTTCGCATATTTTTGCATTATGGTCATCATTTACCTCAGAATTTTGCTTGCAAATGATATCAGAAAAGACAGGGTAAACATCAGATGAACATTTTTCCTGACTAACTGGCACTTTACTGGTGACTGTGAATTCAGCACATTCCAAACAAGCTGCAGATAAGCTTTCACACTGGACTTCAATTAGATTTGCATGTTGGTTGTACACACTGTCATCTGAAGGGATGGGGTTAATTTGTGGAAACCCTTTTCCCTGACTGCCTGATGCTATCTCTCTATCAGAAGAACCTTCCACAGCAGGTACAGGAATATTAGTGGAAAAACACAATTCCTGATAGACAGCAGTGGGACAGTTCACACCAGGATCTAATTCACTCAAATATTCACCAGTGAGACTTTCCCTGTCATGTTGGTCCATTGCTTCTCTGAGACTTAAGGCTGGTTTCACAGTGGGACGTTACAGGCGCACGTTAGAGCAGCCTGTAACGCAGCCCACCGCACAGTAATGAAAAATCAATGGGGCTGTTCACAGTGCCCACGTTGCGTTACATTGTAACGCTGCGTCACAAGACAACGTACTGCATGCAGTACTTTAGACGCGGCTGAGCCGTGTTAGACTGCTTGCACATGCTCAGTAATCTTGTGGAGGAGCGGAGAGTGGCCAGGCACATGGCTAATTAATATGCACTGCACGTTGTGACGTCCAGATCCAGCACCACCAGGCGTTCCGTTAGGGGGACGTTATGCGACCTTAACGCCCCCTCTAACGCAATGTCCTGGTGTGAAATTAGCCTTAATCAGAAATCTCATTTTCAGCTGCAACCAGGTTAGAGCACTCTTTAGACAGCACTTCTATACCTGTGGTAAAACTATCTACCACCAGGGGGCTTTCACTACACACGTCAGACAAATTAAACAGATTTAGAAATTTCCGATCTTCTGTCATGTCAGTTTTCCAATCATCAGCAACCATTTTTGTTTCCTGCAATGTTGCAGCAGCGTTACCCAGAACATTCTGCACACCTAGCACTGAGTTTAACCCTTCACAAACTGGCGACTTAAGCCACTCTGGTTCAAACCCAGCGCTAGGAAGCTTCACATTCTCAGGAAAACCATATATGAAATTATCAACATTCACAGGCTCTGATTTTAAGCTTCTCTCCACATGCTGGTTGTACCATAAGTCCCAGAATAATGCACAGTCAGTCCCCAGTAAGACATCAAATTCAGCATTATCACATTTCACCAGTTCCTGGGTTACTTCACCCAGCTTGGTTTGCACTATAACAGTGGCAGTGCGCACATTTTCACTGATGGGACATATCAAGGGGAGCAATGCACTATTTACTGCAGAGACTTTGCAGGAAGGATCACACCAACCTCTGCAACCCATCTGACCAGCTATGATAGTTATATCCAATACTGGGCCATTCTTGCCACACATGACAGTGCGACCCCTTCCAGGCACTGGTGGCCCCACAGAACCAGCCACACCACTGAGGCTGCCAGTGATAGTCACGGACAGTACAGTACTTTCCACAATTCCAGCATGCACATTACTTACCAGCTCCAGTCGCAGTTCCTCTTGGCGACAGCGTGCAGTTCAGGTGCGAGGAGAATAAGCCCTCCTCTCCAGGCTTTGCTTTTCCCACAACTTGACAGCAACTTGACTGTGCACGTTCACTTGCATGCATCAAACATTTTGGGGTTCCCAGACCCCGCTGAAAGCAAACACACAGCTCCTGCTGCTCCGGCTTTTGGTGATCCAGCTTCCTCTGGTGGCCTTTGGAAGCAGCACTCTGTATCCGCTGCTTTGGCTTCTCCAGACTTTTGGACATCACCCTCTTATCCGATGCAGGCTGGTTACCCTTGGCAACGACACTCGCCATCCGCTGCTTTGGCACGTCCAAGCTCTTGGACATCACACTCTCTAGTGCAGGTTGGTTACCCTTGGTAACGACACTTCCAATTGAAAACTTTTGCGCTCCCCATCTTGTGGAGCCCACACTTTTCCCAGGTTGGTTACCCCTGGTAACGACATCCATCCAATCGCTGACAAGCATTGGACCCCAGCGATCCTCTTCCTCCAACACAGGTGCATTACTCTGAACCGGCTGCAGAAATGCATTCCTCTGCTGCTGCTTCCATGCTGGCTCAGCTTCCACAGAGCAATTTGCAAACACATGAACCTGCTTTGCAATGACATCTTGGTCTGACACACCTGTGTGCACTTGCTACAAGCTTCTCCCCACAGAAACGTGTTCTTGTGCTTTTAGGCGATTCTCATAATCTTGCATGATAATATGCTCAAACCATTCATCGCTGTCTGCGAACCATCTCTCTTGGACAGCAGTTGGACACTTTTTCTTGCGACCCATCTCTGTACTATGAAGTTAATCCACTCGCAAAAAACTTCATAAAAAGTGCAGCAAGCAAAAAAAAAAATGTCCTTTACTCTTGCAGACTGATATTTAACCCTTTCACTGCTGGTGTGAACTCCTTTGCTCTGCCCGCATCCGAGCACCAATTGTGATATTCTGGGGGTTTATAACTCAATGGTAGAGTAGATCAGCAGCATCAAGGGTCATAACACACCAGCCAGTGAGTCTTTTTAGGGTAAAAATAAAACAATTCCACTTTATTGTCTGTCAAACAATGTCCATAAACAGCAACAAAATAGACCACTCTGAGTATGCAGTAATCACACTGTCGGCACAGCACAAAATTATACAGCCTTCTTCAGCCACATTGGCTTTTCAGTGACACCCTGCCACGGGCCTAATGACAGTCCTGGTGTCACTCACCTTTTCCCAGGCTTCTCCTGGTTTTCCAGTACTGGAGTCCAACTCCCCTCCAGCACTTCCACATCAGCAGCTTCCCTGCTGCTACAGGCCTGGCAGCCCTCTTGGCTGCACAGCCTTTCTGGAGCCTGCTTGCTCCACATACAGCCCACTGCATCCTGCCTGATGCAGGTACTTATCCATATTCACACAGGTGAATCCATTAACACCCTCTCTGCCAAACACAGGCCTGGACTTGGAGGAGTGGCGTGTAAGGCCCACCTTTCTCCCAATACACGCCAGCCCTGGATCCCAAACTAATCTACCAGATAATGTTGTTGCTAAATTGCAACAAAAGTCATTATCCAGGACCATTTCCTTCACATCCAGGCCAGAACCAAGCAGATATCTGCTCTGACCATCACAATATATATATATATATATATATATATATATATATATATATATATATATATATCATAACAAAGAGAGAGAGCATAAACATAATCATAAATGACACTTACTGAAAGGTTAATATTAGCAATTTATATATTTTGAGCACATTATAAGTGTGCTTCTGAAGTCCTTAGGGGTAATAATCTCATCATCAATGCATACGTAATTAATTAATTTGTATTCCAGTGGTTTAATCTTCAGCGTGCTGAACAAATTTACATAACTAACAGAAACTATGTAAATAAGACATCTTCCATTCTTGATGTGGGAAATGCTGTTTTTCCATTTTGCGCATATGACTTCCAAATCACCTAATAGTTTTATTTTTTATTTACCCTAGGCATAGCTGTTTATCATTTTTTTAAAGAAACCTGTACCAAAAGGATAATAAATAGGCTGAATTGCTGGCATCCTTCAGAAAATGTTGTTTGCCCGTCTGTCCTTAGCTTTCATACTCTCGGAATCACTGATCCTAAACAGGCATGCAGCAGTATCTGATGTCAAAGTGTTGATGCTTCTGGTCTGGTCAGAAATCATTGAAGCCACTATTTTACCATATAGAAATGGTCAATGAGATGCTAATCATTTCGAGTTGATGAATATATTAGTTTTCTACAAATGTATGCAGTTTGGAAATGGACCAGTTTAAAGCCTGATACACACTTTCAATTGTGACTGGCCAATCACTGACCAATTTTACCACCTCCATGTAGTAAAAGGTTAAAAAGATATTAAATACTATGAGCACATTGTACAGGTAAGCTCTCATACTACATAGAGATGGCAACATTGGTCAGTAATTGGCCAATCAAAACTGAAAGTGTGCACCAGGCTATAGGCATTAGCTGATATTTGCATACAATTAACATAAATGTATGTGAGCTCAAAATGAATAACATATTTGCCCTGTTCTATTAGTATGACTTCAGAAAGCTAAGAACCCCATTTATAAAGGTGGTGATCGCTATAAATTTGCTGTCATTTCTAAAGAAATAACAGTACCTGTAGTTATTATAATTAAGTCACTTTTGCCAATCAACTTTGTGGGTCACCAGATATAGTTTACCCCTTTGAAAATGAGGAACTCCACTTAGTTGTGTTATGAGCAGCAGGGTGTGGAGAGCAGAACAGAGTTTTTTTCAGACCCTCCTCGGGGCCCTCTGCCTGTGTTTTAAAGCTTGCTGTGTCACTGTTGGAACAAAGCTGTGTAATGGGCTATTTTTTTTTTTACCAGAAGATTACCCCCCCCCCGATCCCTCTGCATGTATTATAAGGCCTGTGGTGTCACTGTTGGAACAGAGCTGTGTAAATGGCTACTTTTTTTGTTTATGTAACGCATAACACACAATGGGTAAGTTACTCTATTCCTTTCATTATGCAGATTTGTGCATATACTGTATACAGAAGTCATAGCTGTAGTGCCAGGTGACACTCTGCAACTGAGCCCCTTAACGGAGTTAAGGAATTCCACACTGAGGCACACAAATTATGTGCATCTTTTGAGTTGAATTTTTCTCTTATCAGCTCATGAATTAACTGGCTATCCAGATCAGGACTAGGGCCCACTAACAGAAGGAAAGCTGCTATGCAATTGGATCAGTTTAATGGAATCAATGCAAAAAAAAAAAACGGATTGATTCCATCAATCTGATCGAGTTGCATAGCAGCCCGAATTATTGTTTTCAACTGATACCATGATCGAATTAGACCATTGATCGTCCGGAGAATTGTATTGTTAATGGCTGCCATCACTGTGAAGAATCCCTGTCTATATAGGTGATATACTCTCCTTTCCTCCATAACATATCATGCATAATTTCTATAGAGATGGCCCGAATGGTTCACCTGTAAACATATTCTCGCGAACAATGCGGATTCGCGTTTGCGTCGAACCGCGAACACTTAGCGTGTTCCACCCGCCCCCTATACTAAAGCATTGGGATAAACTTTGACCATCTACATCACAGTCAGCAGACACATGGCAGCCAATCAGGCTGCACTCCCTCCAGGAGACTCCCCCCCCCTTAAAAAAGTCAGCAGTGTCGGCCATGTTCTCACTCTGTCTGCTGCCTGTAGTGAGAGATAAGATAAGGGAGAGACATTGCTGGAGAGATAGGGAAAGCTTAGTTAGGTCTTGTTAGCTTGCTCCTTGCTGATATTTGTTGCTGAAAAGCACCACAAAACAGCTCTTTTGAGAGCTAATGTTCTTGTGATGTGTATTTTTTTGGGGCCCTTGCGTGGAGACGGGGGCCCCCCTGCCTTGTCGTTCACCCCTCCCTCTCAGGCGAAGTGAAGAACGATCAGTTTAGGAACACGTCCCAGAAATATCCACCTCTCTCTTTGAATTCCAGCTTACAAACTTTTGTTGCCTCGGTGGAAAGGGAAATCATGCAACTTCATGTATGTGCTGCGCCTGCCAATCTCTTGGAGGAGGAGTTGTCAGCAATTGAGGAATTGAAGTCAAAGAAAAATTGGGTTATCAAACCGTCTGATAAAGGTGGCAATGTTGTAGTTATGTCTGGACTGGCCTACAGGGATATGCGTATGCAGATTTTGTCCCAACGTGATTGTTACAGGAGGGTCCCGGCATCCAAGGTGGCACGCTGCCAGGTTGAGCTTTTTGCAATCCTAGATGAGGCACTGTAATGCAGTATCATTTCTAATGAGGTTTATGATTTTATGAAGGTGCTACATCCAGTTACACCTACTTTTTATGCACTTCCTAAGATCCATAAGAAATTGGTAAAGCAGCCAGGTCGGCCAATAGTGTCCTGCTGTGGTTCACTAACTGAAAATATAAGTGTGTACATTGATAAACACCTTCAACTGCATGTGCAGTCCCTCCCATCCTATATTAAAGATACCTCTCACTTTTTAAGATCAGTTGATGGCTTGCAGGCACCTCCTGGTGTCATGCTTGTCACCCTGAATATCGAGGCCCTATATTCATCTATCCCTCATGATCAGGGCATTGTGGCGGTTGGTTCCTTCCTGGGTGAATTGGGTTTGGCACATGCCAGACATAACAAATTCCTATTGACGCTCCTACAGTTTCTGCTTGTTAATAACATTTTTGTTTTTGATGGAGAACACTACCTCCAGGTGCAGGGGGCGGCAATGGGTACCATGTGTGCTCTGTCCTATGCCAACTTGTACCTGGGGGAGTGGGAACGGGAGCTTTTCGCAGACAATGACCTCTCTGTGTACCTGTGCCGGATATTAGTCTGGCACAGGTACATAGATGATACTGTACTGTACTGTGGTCTGGCAGTAAAGCCAGTTTATTAGAATTTGTGGAGCATATCAATGGGAATGACCATAATCTAAGGTTCACCGCCAACTGTCACTCACATGAGATTCCATTCTTGGATCTCATGGTCAATTGTGATGAAACAGGACATATTTTTACCAGCCTATACAGGAAGGAGACATCAACTAATGCCCTTCTACAAGCTAACAGCTGTCACCCTGCACACACAATCAGAGGCATCCCTGTGGGCCAGTACCTGAGAGTACGCCGCAATTGCACCAACTAGGATTCCTTTGTGCGAGAGGCGGGCGAATTACGTACAAAATTTCATGCTAGAGGCTATAATAACAAAATTCTTAAAAAGGCATACAGGAGAGGTTTGAGCAGTGACCTTGACAAATTTCTTAATTGCAATAAAGCACTGAATCCTACAAAACAAGGTTTTGTACCCGGTATTGTTCTGGACATCAAAAGATTACCAATATTCTTGATAAATATTGGTATCTCCTATGCAACGATTCGCGATTGTCTTCTCATGTTTCACCCAGACCTACTATTGCCTTCAGGAGGGCACCCTCACTAAGGGACTCGCTGGTGAGGGGCCATTTTGAGGGAGTTGGGGAGTCACGACCACATTGTTGGGTCATCATGGGCACCTACACATGCGGTGGGTGCGAATGTTGCAGATATATACATGTTGGTGGGTCTGTGTTGCTTCCGGACGGTAGACAGTGGATACTTTCACACTACGTTAACTGAGTGACTAAATTTGTTGTATATCTATTGATTTATCCCTGTGGGGCTTTTTACATTGGAAAGACCACACTGGAATTACGTGAACGTATTTCTGAACACATTCATAGTATCAAAAGCGTCAAATCCACCACTTCAGACAATATCATGATGGGGACTTCAGTGGACTCAGGTTTGTGGCTATAGACCGTATACACGGGTCTATTAGGGGTGGCAATCAGGATAGATTGCTTAAACAAAAATAATTTAGGTGGATTGTTGTTTTGAAGGCTACATCTGAGTCGTGGAAAGATCAAGACCCATGTAGGGACAACTGCCTTATGAAGGCACATGATGAAAAAGCACAAACGGCAATCGGATGACCACCTGAGGAAAAGCAGCACACAAACGCAAAGCCACCCTCTACCTCCTCTTCCTCCTTTAGGGGTAGCATCTTCAGCCGCTTTATCCCTTGCACCTTCACAGCCACCCTCCTCCACTCCACCTCTCACCTTGAGCAGTTCCTGCTCCTCTGCCCACAGCAGCCAGATGTCCGTTAAGGAAATATTTGAGCAGAAGAAGCCATGTCTGCCAGTCACCCCCTTGGCCGGCATCTGACAGCTGGCTTGGCGGAACTGTTAGCTCGCCAACTGTTACCATACCAGCTGGTGGGCTCTGAGCCCTTCCGAAAATTTGTGGCGATTGGGACACCGCATTGAAAGATACCAGACCGCAATTATTTTTAATACCCAAACTGTATCGTGATGTTGAAAGGCAAGTGGTGTCATCTCTAGCACACAGCGTTGAGTCAAGGGTCCATCTGACCACGGATGCCTGGTCTGCAAAGCACGGTCAGGGCAGTTACATTACTCAAACAGCACATTGGGTCAACCTAGTGACCACTGGCAAGCAGGGAGTAGAGATGGGCCGAACCTCCGATTTTAGGTTCGCGAACCGTAAAAGTTTGCGAACCGCAATAGACTTCAATGAGGATGCGAACTTTGAAAAATAGAAAAAATTATGCTGGCCACAAAAGTGATGGAAAAGATGTTTCAAGGGGTCTAACACCTGGAGGGGGGCATGGCGGAGTGGGATACATGCCCAAAGTCCCGGGGAAAAAATCTGGATTTGACGCAAAGCAGCGTTTTAAGGGCAGAAATCACATTGAATGCTAAATTGCAGGCCTAAAGTGCTTTAGAAAATCTTGCATGTGTATGCATCAATCAGGGAGTGTAATTAGAGTACTGCTTCACACTGACACACCAAACTCACTGTGTAACGCACCGCAACAGCTGTTTGCGTAGTGACGGCCGTGCTGGACTGGTGCGCAACATGGCCAGAGTGCAGGCCGTGGCAGTTTTCCAGCCCATATGGTCGCCGGGCTGTGGTAGCTCAATGATAGAACAACAGTGACTGTCAAGCTGATCAAATTTGGTCTGTCCACAATGAAGCAACGACCTTATTATCTTCTTGTATGTAGGTAGGCATAGGTAGGAATCCCAGTATAGGTAGGTAGGTATAGGTAGGTGCCTCAGTAGTTAGCTAGGCATAGGTAGGAGACCCAGTATAGGTAGGTAGGTGCCTCAGTAGTTAGCTAGGCATAGATAGGAGACCCAGTATAGGTAGGTAGGCATAGGTAGGTGTCCCAGTAGTTAGCTAGGCATAGGTAGGAGACCCAGTATAGGTAGGTAGGCATAGGTAGGTGCCTCAGTAGTTAGCTAGGCATAGGTAGGAGACCCAGTATAGGTAGGTAGGTGCCTCAGTAGTTAGCTAGGCATGGGTAGGAGTCCCAGTATAGGTAGGTAGGCATAGGTAGGTCCCCTAGTATAGGTAGGTAGGTAGGTGTCCCCGTATAGGTAAGTAGGTGCCCCAGTAGTTAGGTAGGCATAGGTAAGTGTCCCAGTATAGATAGTTAGGCAGGGCCTGGCTGGCACAGTAATAACAATTACCAAGGTCCAGCTGCAACAGATAGGGCTGTATAATGTCAGTGTCAGTGAGCAACACACAAAAAAAAAACACACCAGGAAAACATTAGAGCTCTTAAAAGAGCTGTTGAGGGGTGCTATTTTAGCAATAACAATCAGCCAGGAGCAAGCCAAGAGCCTAACTAATCTTTCCCTAGGAGAAAAAATCTGCAGCAGCTCTCCCTAGTCTGTCTATTTGCAGCAGGCACACGAGTGAGTGTCATGGCCAGCGAGCCTGCCTTATATAAGTGGGGGGGGGGGGGCTCCAGGGCTTAGTGTAGCCTGAATGGCTATGATGTGCCTGCTGACTGTGATGCAGAGGGTCAAAGTTGACCCTCATAGTGCATTATGGGGCGAATCGAACTTCCGCAAAAGTTTGCATGGTCCAGGTGAATGCGATTCACCAAAGTTCACGTGGAACCGTTCGCATGCGAACCGTTCGGCCCATCTCTAGCAGGGAGTACGTGGCTGTGCAGCGGACCTAGGTGTGACACCTCCACGGCTTGCAGGCAGGCCTGCTGCAACCTCCTCTCCTTCTCCTCCTCCTTGGCTGCTGCATCCTATTTGCTTTCGTCCTCCTCCTACTCATCTGAGTGGCAGTGCCACTCTACTGGTGCTGCAATCTCCTCTCCAACTACACACCCCCAGCTCCCCAGGGCCTATTCTGCATGCCAGGTACAACGGTGTCACGGCATCTTGGACATGTCTTGCCTCAAAGCCGAGAGTCACACTTGAGCAGCTCTCCTGGCTGCTCTGAACAAACAGGTGGATCAGTGGCTGACCCCGCACTAACTGGAGATCAGCAACGTGGTGTGTGACCATGGCAGCAATCTCATTTCGGCTTTGAGTTTGGGAAAGTTGACACATGTACCCAGCATGGCACATGTGCTGAATCTTATAATCCAAAGATTTCTGTGTAAGTACCCAGGATTACAGGAGGTCCTGAAGCAGTCCAGGAAGGTGTGTGGTCATTTCAGGCGTTCCTACACGGCCATGCCGCGCTTGGCTGATATTCAGCAGAGAAACAACTTGCCCTTGAGGCGCTTGATTTGCGATAGCCCAATTCGCTGGAATTCAATGCTTCTCATATTTGACTGCCTGCTACAACAGTAGAAAGCTGTCAACGACTATCTGTACAGCTACGCTCAAAAGGTCATGCTCTGGGGAGCTGGGCATTTTCTGGCCGAAGTACTGGACACTCATGCGTAATGCCTGCAGGCTCATGCGTCTGTTTGAGGAGGTGACAATCCTGGTGAGTCGCAGTAAAGGCGCCATCAGCGACTTGATCCCATATGCTTTCTTGCTGGAGGGTGCCATGTGTAGATTGGTGGATCAAGCTATAGAGGAGCGTGAACAGGAAGAGGAGGAAGAGTTGTTGGAAACATCATGACCAGAACCAGATTTGTCCTCAACACCTGCAGCAGCATAGAGGAGGGGGGAGGAGGAGTCATCTGGGGAAGAGGAGTCAGATGAGGAAGGTGGTTTTTTTGAGGAGGAGGCGGAAGAACAACCGCAGCAGGCGTCACAGGGGGCTTGTGCTGCTCACCTTTCCCGTGGTATTTTTCATGGCTGGGGGGAGGAGGAGAACTTACCTGACATCCCTGAGGAAAAATTGTGGTGGAGGTGTCGAGGCACCCTGTAGAAAAAGGCACAGGAGACAAAAAGGCGGGAGCCCAATAGTGTTGTATGTCAATGTTAAAGAGGGAAAAAAGTAAGATGAAGAATGCTACTCACAATGGAGGGTTGCAAGAAGCAACCAACCACAGGAAGCAGGTGGAGACCATAAACCCGACTCCACTCTGGGTGGTCCTGGAAGGACCCGGAAGAGGTCGCTCTCTTAGAAAGACCGGAGACAGGTGTCCACCATGGTGGCAGCCACAGGTATACTGTCACCACCCCTTGAACAAGTTATGTACGAGGGTGTACAATGCACAAATAGGGGGGGAAGAGGCGCCCTGGCATGTATAAAATCATCTAAAAACAGTTTAAAAATAAAAACGGTAATGAGGTATCTTACCTCAGTAACGAAATCTTTGTAACATAAAAATGATTTTTATGTATTTATTTATTTGCTAAATAAAAATATTTTGTATGTTATTTTATACATACCAGGGTGCCTCTTCCCCCCATTTGATCACCGAGGAAGAGCAAGAGGAAATGGATAGTAGGTCGGCATCCGACTTTGTGCAGATGGGGTCTTTCATGCTTTCCAGCCTGTTGAGGGACCCCCATATAAAAAAAACTCAAGGGGAATTACCTGTACTGGGTGGCAAAGCTACTAGACCCTCAGTATAAGCACAAAGTGGAAGAGATGTTACCAAATCACCAGAAGGCAGAAGAGATGCAGCACTTGCACCCATTTAAGGGTGATGTCACAACATAACGGAATAAAGGTGCCACTGCCAGTAATCTTCCTCCTCCTCCCATGTCCACGCAGGCAAGGACAGGACGCTCTATCAATCTCATGGTGGGGTCGGACATGCAGACATTCTTTAGTCCAACGCCTCACCTTAGCCCTTCCGGATCCACCCTCCTCCAACGCCTCGACCGGCAGGTAGCCGACTACCTGGCCTTAAGTGCGGATATAGACACTCTGAGCAGCGATGAACCCCTGGACAACTGGGTAAACAGGCTTGACCTGTGGCCAGAGCTGTTACAATTTGCCATCCAACTTCTGGCTTGCCCTGCCTCAAGCGTCCTGTCAGAAAGGACCTTCAGCGCAGCTGGAGGCATTGTCAGTAAGAAGAGAAGTCGCCTAGGTCAAAAAAATGTTCAGTACCTCACCTTTATCAAAATTAATGAGGCATGGATCCCGGAGGGCTACTGCCTGCCCGAAGACTAAGTCAGTTCCCACACAGCATCTCTCTGCCTGCCTGCCTGCCGGCCACTGCTGCCTGCCCCAAAACTAAGTCGGTCCCCACACAGCATCTCTGTCTGCAGGCCTCTTGACTGCCTTCTCTGCCACCACCAACAGGGTCCAGGACTCCAGGTGGATTCCTGAATTTTTAAGGCCACTGCTAGCAGTGGCCACTAACAAAAAGAATACAACATTTTCTGGTGCGTGTACATGCCTGCCTAATTTTTCTGGCTGCACTGCGGCTGCAACAACAAAACAAAAGGCATGTACAAGTGTCAATTCCCCTTCATGATCATTATCTTGCTGCGGTGAAGGAGCTTGCGTATCACATTGAAGCAATGACCGGACCTATATGAGTGTGTTGGGGGGCACACCCAAGATAATAAGGTCATTGCTTCATTGTGGACAGACCAAATTCAATCAGCTTGACAAGTCACTGTTGTTCTGTCATTGAGCTACCTCAGCCCAACCATATGGGCTTGAAAACCGCCATCACCTGCACTCTCGCCATGGTGTGCACCCGTCCAGCACAG
Source organism: Hyperolius riggenbachi (assembly GCF_040937935.1). Lineage (NCBI taxonomy): Eukaryota > Metazoa > Chordata > Amphibia > Anura > Hyperoliidae > Hyperolius > Hyperolius riggenbachi. Next base: position 192,322,559 of record NC_090650.1, on the reverse strand, counting down.
CCATCACTACACAAACTGCTGTTTGAGGTGCGTTACACAGTGAGTTTGGTCTGTCAGTATGAAGCAGTACACTAAGTATACTCCCTGGTCCATGTATACGCATACAAGATGTTTTCAAGCACTTTAGGCCTCCAATTTAGGAATGCAATGTGATTTCTGCCCTTTAGGGATTATAACTCTGCTGTGCATCAAATCCGTAATTTTGCCCGGGACTTTTGCCGTGTATCCCACTCCGCCATGCCCCCTCCAGGTGTTAGACCCCTTGAAACATCTTTTCCATCACTTTTGTAGCCAAAAACAGTGTTTGTAGTTTTGAAAGTTCACCTGCCCATTGAAGTCTATTGCAGTTCGCCTGGTTCGCTCGAACGAGAACTTTTTCGGAAGTTCGCGTTCAAGGTTCGCGAACCCAAAATCGGAGGTTCGAGCCATCTCTAAATTTCTATTCTCTGTACAGACCTAGAGATAAAATGCTCATTCCCCAGATTTTTATATTGCCTATTGCCTTTGATGCATGATCGATAAGATAGAGATGCTCGATAAGATATGCATTTTTCCAGTTTCTATGAAGCTTTAAACTTGGCAGATTCTGCATTTGTCAGTTCCAAGATGCACACATTTTAAATACAGAATTGGAAAAATAATATTCATTATTTCAGCTGTTTGCAAGCTGAGAATGGTGGAGTTTTAAGTATCTGTATATGTATAAAATGTTGTTTATGTTTTAAAATGTTGTTTTTTGACACTGGATCATTTAGTAGAAATGGTACAAAAATGCAGAACTTTTTTTTATTCTAAATGCCTGTAGTCTTGCTAACTTGTTCATTCATGATAACACATTTTGTTAAAGGGAATTCAATATTTGTGAGCTTTCATAAGCTTCAGTGCCATGATAAACATGACAGCAATACATAAGGATACATTAAACGATGTCTGCATGCATTGGAAAAGTGTAATTTATGTTCTAATCGATTGTAAAATTGGTCAAATATATTTGATTGTTTTTCAACCACATAAAAATGTAATGGCAATTAGTACCTTTCCTGTGTTTCAGCAATACATCCCATATATAGCGTCGAGAGTAGGGGTCCACTCCACTTGTAGGCTCATCTAGAACAATGGTCCTTGCACTCCCAATGAATGCAGTTGCTACAGAGAGCCTTCGTTTCATTCCTCCAGATAACAAACATGTCAGTTTTAACTGATGATTTAATAATCCAACTTCTTGCAATGCTCTGTTGTAAGAAACAACTTTAGTGCCTTATCCAGATTTAGCTTAAGCATGAGAATACTTATTAACAGTTTATCATCAATGGTAAATGAATCAGTTAAATTGCTTGCCTCAGTAGTGATGTTAATTTTGGCACCAACCTCAAAGCTGATCTGAAGTGGGGCTTCTATCAGAAAAAGGAGAGAGAAGAGAGCACCTCTATGGTGCAATACCTTTATTTCAGTTTGCAAATTGCAAAAGAAATGTACATACAAGATCGCATGAATTTGCAGGCATATCTCACATGCACAGTCAGGCATCCTGACTTGACAAAGACACACTGACGTGTCAAAACGCGTTGCCATTATAACCAGGCACACGGAGCTTGCCTGGACTCCAGACCTACCACGTACCCTTGTTGATGTCCCCTGCTGGCCACGGTTGACGCCTGAGGAGTGGAACATTGAGCATGTGAGATATGCTTGCAAATTCGTGCGATCTTGACCGTGCAAAACGCGTCGCCATTATAACCAGGCACACGGAGCTTGCCTGGACTCCAGACCTACCACGTACCCTTGTTGATGTCCCCTGCTGGCCACGGTTGACATCCGAGGAGTGGAACATTGAGCATGTGAGATATGCTTGCAAATTCATGCGATCTTGACCGTGCATTTCTTTTGCAATTTGCAAACTGAATTAAAGGTATTGCACCATAGAGGCACTCTCTTTTCTCTCCTTTTTCTGATACAGACACTTGTCAAATCCCACTGCTGAGAGAGCTGCACTGGATGTTTATTTTCCTCCTTTCATTGTCTGACACTGGCATTGGAGAACTGATTCACTTTGGACATAATATCCTTTAGTCCTGGTTGTGACACGCAGCGGGCATATATTTGTCTATTCTGCAGTGGGGCTTGCCTGGTTATTACATGGCCAAGCTCCAGATATCAGCCTAAAAAGTATTAACAGGGGCCTGAGGTTGGCTGGTAGTTTGCACAGTTACAAGTAAAAGCACCGGGTCGCGGCTATTATACACTATACAGTACCTTGCAAAATAATTCATCCCACTCTTGGCTTTGTACTTATTTTGTTACATTCCAACCTAAAATTTTAATGTTTCTTAATCTTATTTTATGTGATGCATCTGCACAAAATAGTCTAAGGTCTGGTTCACAATGCAAGAGCTTTTTCTAAGCGCTTGTGATTTTAAAAGCTTTTGCTAATGTAATGCTATGCATAATTATGCATGTGACAATCAGTGTCTCATGCAGACCCCTGAGCTGCCTCATACACATCAAGCATCCACACCAGAAAAGACAAATTGAAAGAAAGAAAGAAAGAAAGAGGGCCCTTTAAAAGTAATTGTTTGCATACATACATCTAAACCGTGCTTTCAGCAGCTCAACAATTGATTCCATACCAAAGTTGTTTTGTAAATCCCAACAATCCTTGGACTACTAGGGATCACTAGGGACCACAAACAAAGTTGACCATTCACTTCACAATTGCTTTCAAAGATATCGCACTCTTGTATTGTCCACATGTCTGCGCATACATCATTCAGGTAGTTAGCTCAGACCAGCATACATGCAAATCGAAAAATAGATAGCTCATAGACAGTTTAGGCATAGAGCAGGCAGAGGGGCAGTGATAGCAGTTGCAATTGAGCTTAAGAGCATAGAGACACATTTTTCTTGCACTGAAAGCCGATGCAACAGATCTCAGTTTCTCAATCGCCTGTAGTGCACACATCTCCAACGCTCGTCACACCGCTCTAAGGGCTTGATTAACTAAACCATGATAACTCAACTATAACACCTTATCAACAATATCACACCTTATCAAAGATATCACACCTTATCAAAGTTAACATGCCGTATCAGAGTAGCATAGCGAGCGCTACGAACCTGCAGGGGCTCAGAGCAGGACGAGTGCCATTGCCAATTAGCAGGCATAAGTTTGAGCACTCACTATGCTACTGTGATAAGACGTGTTAACTTTGATAAGGTGTGATATCTTTGATAAGGTGTGATATTTGAGTTATCACTGTTATCACTGTTAGTAAATCAAGCCCATGGAGCGATATCATCTCACCCCTCCTTTGACATGCAAGTTGCAACCTCCAAACTCTGCCACTCCTGCTGAGATGTCCTCTCCGTGGCTTTTGTCCCCGCTAGTTGCTTGCCAGTCCAGCTAATAGAGGGAACGCATGTGGGGCACTAGGCATCTTGTGCAGATCAAGCCCCATCCACCAAACCTTTTCACGTCATACAGACGTTTCTTCAGAGTGTGTCTTCTGTCAATGAAATGGTGCAAACTCTCAAACAATCCCTTTTAATTCCAGGTTGCGAGGCAACAAAACATGAAAAGTGCCAAAGGGGTTGAATACTTTTGCAAAGTGCTGTATAGCCGACCTCCAGATACAGTGATAGGATTATAGGTTAAGGTTAAGATTAATGTTGGGAAAGTTTGTGTTAGGGAATAGGGTAGGGGTGGATAGGGTTAATAAACAGGAAGAAGAGGTTACAATTTTACGAAGGGGATTGATTTGGTAGGGAGAGTTAGGCTTATTGATAAAAGTTTGCTTTGGGAGGGGAGTTAGGAATTAGGCAAGGCGATGGAAGAATATGGGTAATATGAAATAGCCAAAATTCTGCCTAGCAGAAATGTAACATGTGGTTATTTTCTACATTTACTTTGGACCTATTATTGTACAAAGATTTATTTATATTGGCTATAGCAGTGCATGTAAACAAGCTATAAATAAGTAGTCACAAAATATTTACGTTCTAGGAATTGTTACACGCTTTGTAAAGTTATCTTAAGATTATATTTCTGAATAGGTTGCATATTGAATGGAAGGACTAATGCCTGTTTTTAAGAAACGGTTATACTGAGTCTGAGAATAAGCAAGAAGTTTTAATCAAGGATGATACCATTTATTGGCTAACCTAAAAGCACAGACTTCCTGTATGCTGAAAAGATATAGAAATATATAGTACTCATATCAAAAGAAGATACCAAGATTGCTTTGCATACATAAATAATGACATTCAGATGTCTTCAAAACGTCTTGCTTTTACTGATGGCTAACATTGTACAACACTCTACTGCTAATAGGAGAATAAGTTACTCTTTAAACAAGGCCTGGATTTAATAATAGTTATCTGCCATCGGTTAGATGGACCTGGGTTGCACATCAGACCATAGCAAGGTTTGCCAAAAGTTTACAAAAAGCTCACAGGAATAAATTCTTTAGAAGTATGTATCCCTTGGGCATGAAAAGAGAATATGACCTGATGGCCTTGTGATGTTTCATCTTTACCCTACCATGGTTGCTTATAATGGGTAGTTGGAACATTCCTTTTGACACCAATAATTCTGTCGCCACTAAACTCCTACCACTCACTTCCTCCTATGGCTTGTCTCAGTGGTCCACTGCTCCACCTCATAGTGATGGCTATTCGCTTGACCTCATATTCACTCATCTCTGTTCTATCACTGATTTTATTAATGCTCCACTACATCTCTCTGACCTCTCCTCACACAATCCTTCACTGACCCAGACTCGCCAGCAACACACTACCACAAGCTCCATCACAAAAGTAATGAATGTCTTCGCCCCTCTTATCAATGTCCGCCCTCATTGTGTCAGTCACCAACCCTGGTTGACCAAAGCCACTATACAGTTTAAAAAGTGCTCTAGAGTAGCTGCACTACGTTGGAGAAAAACAACACAAGCGAGGACTTCATTTCATACAAAAAAAGACAACTTCAGAAATGCACTCTCTGCAGCAAAACAGTCCTATTTTGCTTTCCTGATATCCTTCCACTTCCACAATCTAAAGCGCTTGTTCAGCACTTTAACTGACTTTTCCATCCTCCTCTTTCTTCATGCTTATCAGCTAAAGAATTTGCAACACACTTAACTAATAAAATTGACAAAATCCAAAGTGGATTTTTCCATGCAGCCCTAAAATCCCATCTCCACACCTCTCATCGACTGTTCTCTATCTGCCTTCTCTCCACTCTCTGAACATTCTCTCTCCTCTATAATCTCCAAATCCCATCTAACCACCTGTTCTTTGGATTCTATTGCCTCCCATCTCATTTCACAGCAATACTCATCCTTCATGCCTGTACAAATACAGGATCTTCTCAAAAAATTAGCATATTGTGATAAAGTTCATTATTTTCTGTATTGTACTGATAAACATTAGACTTTCATATATTTTAGATTCAAATACACACAACTGAAGTAGTTCAAGCCTTTACTACTTTTTGAAAAGCTTTATGGAGATGAAGATTTCATTTTTCAGCACGACCTGGCACCTGCTCACAGTGCCAAAAGCACTAGTAAATGGTTTACTGACCATGGTATTACTGTGCTCAATTGGCCTGCCAACTCTCCTGACCTGAACCCCATAGAGAATCGGTGGGATATTGTGAAGAGAAAGTTGAGAGAAGCAAGACCCAACACTCTGAATGAGCTTAAGGCCGCTATCAAAGCATCCCACGCCGCATTGAAGCAGTCATTTCTGCAAAAGGATTCCCGACCAAGTATTGAGTGCATAACTTAACATAATTATTTGAAGGTTGACTTTTTTTGTTTTAAAAACACTTTTCTCTTATTGGTCGGATGAAATATGCTAATTTTTTGACATAGGAAATTTGTGTTTTCATGAGCTGTATGCCAAAATCATCAATATTAAAACAATAAAAGGCTTCAACTACTTCAGTTGTGTGTATTTGAATCTAAAATATATGAAAGTCTAATATTTATCAGTACATTACAGAAAATAATGAACTTTATCACAATATGCTAATTTTTTGAGAAGATCCTGTATTGTGATTTAACCTATCTCTCTTGACTGGAAACTTTCTGCTCCCACTCAAAAAGGCTGTTGTGACACCGCTACTTAAAAAAATCTCTAGATCCCAGGGGCACTTGACAACTACCACCCTGTGTCACTTTTCCCATTCACATTCAAATTACTTGAATGACACATACATGCTGAACTAAGCCATTATGTATCCACTAACTCCCTGTTTGATCAGTTCCATTCTGGCTTTTGCTCTAACCACTGTGCAGCTCTTTAAGAAAGTGGTGAATGATCTTCTTACTGTTGCATCCAAAGGCTATTATTTCATACTCCTGTTTCTTGAACTGTCACCAGCATTTGACACTGTCAAGCACACCTTTCTTATACAGCTGCTTTCATCTGTAGGCATAAAGGGCTTTGCTCTCTCCGGATATCTTCCTATCTCCCTGTAAGGTCTTTTTTTACAGTCTCTTACCCCACATCCTTTGTCTGTGGGGACACCTCAAGGCTCTGTCCTTGGCCCCCTCCTCTTTTCCATCTACATGCACAGTCTTGGCACCCTCTTTTGTCTGATATAAAAAAAATGTTAACAACACCTGTGACCCTAATACTTACCTAAAACTTCAGTTTTCAAAGCACGGCACTTAGGGTTAATATGTGACTCCTCTCTCTATTTTATTCCTCACATTCACTCCCTAACCAGCTCCTGTCTAACTGTGCTCTCTAACTCAAAAACATATCTCGCATCTGACCATTTCTCACTCAGGACACAACTAAAATGTTAATACATGCTCTTATAATAGCTCATCTCATATAACATACGAATTTGTGGACTACCAACCAACAGACTGGCACAACTCCAGTCTGTACAGAATTTGGCTGTTTGACTCATTCATCTTTCTTCTCGATCTTCCTCTGCTGCTCCTCTCTGCCAAGCTCTTCATTGGCTACCAATTAACCAGAGGATCCAGTTCCAACTCTTAACCCTAACCTAAAAAGCTCTCCACAATTTATTTCCCCTGTAAATCTCTTCACTAGTTTCCAGATACCAACCTATCGCAATCTCAGATCTGCTCATGACCTTCTTTTGTCCTTCTCTAGAATTACCTTCATGCATCCACATATACAAGATTTTGCACATGGTTCCCCCCTCCTCTAGAATGCCCTTCCACAACACATCCGTTACCCTTCAACCTTGGATATCTTTAAATGCTTACAATGTGCCTGCTGACTGTGATGTACAGGGTCAAAGTTGACCCTAATGGTGCACTATGGGGGTGAACCGAACTTCCGGAAAAGTTTGCCTTACATGGCGAACGCGTACAACCGGAAGTTCGCCTGGAACCGTTCACCGGCGAACCATTCGGGCCATCTCTAATATCAGCTCTAAATAGCTAAGTCAAGCGACTACCATCTTTTCCTCCACCTATAAACTATGGCTACATCTTCTATACATAAAACTTTCCAGTTCAACAAGTGGTAAATAGGCACACCCCTCTATGGGTGTGGGCCAGCTGTCTATCACATTAGGAGCTTTCTATTGGCTTCCATTAGAATGTAATGGACAGCATACCTACTGCACAGGTCCATGAACTCTAAGCCATATTTGGGGTTCTTCTGGCTTTCTATACATTTGAACAGATAAAACTCAATGGCCTTCCACAAAGCATGATGTACCACTAAAATGATCAGAATTATGTTTCTCTAGAATATGACTTAAGGGAGGACTGTGAATACAGTCTTCTAATTGAAACAGTGGTTCTTTAAAGGAATACTTAAGGAAAAAAAAATGACATTTACTCACCTGGGGCATCCCTCAGCCCCCCGAAGCTGGATGGTGCCCTCGCAGCCCTGCTCCGATCGTCCTGTCCCCTCCAGCGGCTACTTCCGGTTCGGCGACAGCCGCCGACAGGCTGGGAACGCAGCTGATTTTCCGCGTTCCCAGCCGCTGCTATCACCCTCTATGCTGCTATAGCGTATATATAGACGCTATAGCAGCATAGAGGGTGACAGCAGCGGCTGGGAACGCGGAAAATCAGCCGCGTTCCCAGCCTGTCGGCGGCAGTCGCCGAACCGGAAGTAGCCGCCGGCGGGGACAGGACGATCGGAGCGGGGCTGCGAGGGCACCATCCAGCTTCGGGGGGCTGAGGGATGCCCCAGGTGAGTAAATGTCATTTTTTTTTGCCTTAAGTATTCCTTTAAAGTAAATGGGGGCTTTACATTGCAAGAGCCTGGCAGATTTTTACATATTGTACATGCAATTTTTTCTTTTATATATGTATATTTTATATGTTCAGGTGCAATATGTAGCTGCTGATGTCCTGTTTGGTGCAATTGTGGTGCTATTTTCATTAATGATATGTTGTGGATATATTAGATTCCTGCAGGATTATGACCACTGATATACAGGATTTATGATAGGTAGGTCCCATTGTTTTTAATCCTCTTTCATGCGATGTAAAATTTGTTCTTTTTACATTTTGCATCTGCATTTTGCAACTGGTGCATATTTCTTTCATGGGTGTTAGCATCTTTTTAGATCTTGTATCTTTCCTGAGCACTCTACTACAGCTTGCTTTCTCCACCTTATCTTCATGCTTGATAAAGGACTCATTGGAGTGTGAAATGGACTGATGCCATCATATTTCTGTGACTAGGATATTGGAAATTGGTTTTGTATACTATGAAACTGATTTTCATTTGCTGTATCAACCAGTGAACGTAAAGTAAACCTGTAATGTAAAAAATAAGAGGGAAAACTTCTGGATCCCTCAAAGACGTACCATGTCCTCCTCCCAACCACCTATCAAGCGTTGGTACTCTTTAGAAATGTGCACTCCCATTCCTGATCAAGCAAGCTTATACTGAACAGGCATAGGGCCCCTCATGACCAGTGGGGTAACTAAGGGTCTTGTGCCCCCAGAGTGTTTTTTTTACAAGAGCCCCAAGCTCACTATTGATATGAAGCCCCAGAACCTATCAAGGATAGCTGCAGTGTCAGAGAGGTATATTTAGCATAAGGAAACATTTTGCCATGCATTACCAATATGCAATGCACATATAGAAGTGTTCATTACCAGCATAGCACCAATGAAAAGCTGATAAGAAGGATGAAGGAGGGCCCCTAGTGGGCCCCTCTTGTCCAGGGGCCCCGGTGCAGTCACAACCTCTGCATCCCCTATTGCTATGCCACTGCTTGCGACAGCGCAGTAGCATGGGCAGAAAAAAGCCGTGCCTGATACTGCGTAGACGCACAGCATCCTGTACCTGCACACAGTTCAGCCATGCTCATTTAAGGATGGGAAAGCAGCCACACACACTCTTCGACAAGGGTTGTAGAAGAGGTCCCTGCATTGGATCAATGGAGGCAAGGGAGATGGGGAAGCCTCTAAATTATCCAGAACATTCTCTCTACTGATGTACGTACACATTTGGGGCATTTTTTCCCTTCAGGTTCACTTCAATAAACATATGGCTTTTCTGTAAAGACAGTTTTTTTTTTCTTTTTTGTATTCCAGTAGTAATAGGTTTAAACCACAAGTACTTATACATACCGTTCAACTTCTTTGCTAAGATTGTTCTTACTCCAAGAAGGCATTTTCAAGGCTCCAAATAGAAGAAGATGTTCTCTTACTGTTAAATAGTCAAAAAGGACATCATATTGTGGGCAAACACCCATTTCCATTCTGACAACCGTAAGTTCTTTTTGCATATCTCTTCCATTTACAAAAATATTTCCACTACTAGGTGAAGTAAGACTACTTAGCATGGACCTGAAAGAAAAATGCAATTTTAATTGTACTTACATGCTTATTAGCATGCTAATTAATATTAGTTTGTAGTATGGTGATCTTTGATCTTATAATGCACAACAGTATTATAGCATTAGAAAGAGAAGATAACCCTGTATAGGTGTTGCAGATATAAAGAGTATGGGATGGGGAAGCACTACTGGTTCAAATAAGATTATCATTCTGTGCTCAAACTATACTCATGTTTCTTAATCTTCAACCATACATTACTATTTGTTCCAGTTTTTCCCCCATAGGCATCCTGCCATCCATTCGCAAAATATTAGCAATGATTATTGTTTAAAACAAATTGTTTTATTTTTATTCATTATACTTAAAAGTATACAAGAATAAAAAGCAAACAAAATTGACGTTGCCAGTTACCAAAATGAAACTAACTCTAAGGGAGGATAATATTTAATGGTTTGCTAAACTCCCTGCAGGGTGCTATAGATACAGCTGGAAAATAGTGCATGTGAAATATGTTATGTTTAAAAGATTGTTTACTTGTTAATGTTTTATGTCAATGCTGTGATTCTGAAAGCCCAGCCAGAAATGTCTGCTTCTTGCTGTTTTGGCCAGTTGCAAAGCATTTTCATTATAGCAATAGCCCCAAGCAAACAATTAGTAAATGAAAGAACTTGCCAGTTTCTACCTGAAGAAGTCTTTCTTGCTGATTTGTAAAGTAGGCTATTGACTTCAATGGCAATCTCAGTGGTATGCAGGGCCAGCCTTTGCCCTGAGTGACCTGAGCAACTGATAAGGGTGCCACAATGTTCTTCCTGTGACTCCATTACTTTCTCCATCCAGTTTGAAAGAAGGAAGCATCTGAGTCATGTGAAACACAATGGGCTCTATTCATAGAAGGCTGTGCGGGGGAAAAATCTTGTTGGGAAAATACTGCATTCGGTATTTTAGACTTTTGTGTGCTAATTCATAAAAATGTTTACAGTTGCAATAGAAGTTCAGGGAGAACAAAGCTGGTGGTGCTACCCGAGGTAATACATTTCCTCCTGCAGAGACAGCGTTACAATAAAAGAGGCATCCCCAACTTCCCTTTAGATGTGCATTTTTTTTTAAACTGCCTCTGTTTGCCCTGAATCTGCGCTGAATCTGTCTATTAGTCTTTCTAAACAATCTATTTAATTACCACAGCTTAGAAGAACTTTAAGAAATGTTACACATGCAGGCTTTCTGGTGTAAAAAACATATGAAAACAGGTACCCAAGAGGTGAAAAAACACAGCCTGTGGTATTCCGGGAAGCCTTTTTAGTTCCGCCCTCTCCTCTGCTGCCTGGGAGATCTGTCCCCATTAACTTTGCTGTTATCCGCACCCTTATCACCTTTTCTAAACAGACGGTATTCTCTGTCTCAATACCGCCTGCTCTAATCTTTATGAATTGACATTTAGGGCCATATGCAATTCACCTTTTCACCTGAATTTTCTCCTAGGTGATAATTTTAAACTTGTCAACAAAATGCTTTTTAAGCCACCAGAAAGCAGGAACATACTCAAAATAATTTTGATAGTACTTTTTCACTTACTTTTTGGTACTTTATTAGTTAAAAAGTGCAGGAAAGTTATTTTAAATCGAAGATGAAAAATTATCTCCTTGGAGAAAACTTAGGTGAAAAAGTGAATTGCATATGGGCCTTAGTGACATGTGTTTAGATAATCACAGCACAAGGCGGGAATTTACCTCACTGCTCGGGAATGACAGCTGTTCATGCGGTAACAGCTTTTATGAATTGACATTTTGCTAAGTGTTCGGTAAAGTCAGCTGTTTTGAGCATTACCACATGCGGGAATGCTTTATGAATTGACCCCATGTGACTCACAAGGCAGTGAACTCCACCCGGCCCTGTCTGCTTGTTCGGTGCTGAAAAACAGCAGTTGGGAGTATTCGGGTGTTCTGAATCACCTATGCCATATGCTATTTTTTTTTTTTTTGATCAACAAAACTCAGTTTATTGAGGTCTTACAAGTCATACAAAACAGTGACGGGTAGGAACTTTCGTACATCAAGAATAAAGTACATAAAAATACAACAAATTTGAGCATATCTTGTCTGATATTATCATTCTAAGCTCTTGATAAGCCAATATTTGCCAAAATCTGGTCTCTGATAAGATCTGGATCTACATAGTCTTGTGCTGCCAGCCAGTTGCACCATGTTTTTTCAAACTTACCCACTGCCCCTTTATGTTTATAAATCATTTTTTCCAATTTCAAAGAAGCATTTACCTGCACTATCCACATATTTATAGTAGGGGGGTTGGGATTCTTCCACATCTGAAGAATCAATTTTCTAGCCACAAACAACACTCTTAGAATTGCAATTCTAATGTGATAGGATATAGTACCATCCTCAAATGCCCCCAGTACACAAACCACCTCAGTGCGTGGAATCTTTATGTTAAAAATTTGGTCTATGGCTATCAAAATATTATTCCAGTATCTTCGTAATTTGGGACAGTTCCAGAGCATGTGTAGCAAGTCTCCATGATCTCTGGCACATCTAGGACAAGCTGGCGAGGGAAGTAGGCCAAATTTAAATAGTCGTTTAGGTGTGTAGTGAGACCTATGAGTTATCTGAAGCTGCGTGAACTTCTGAGTAGCATTTACCGATAGCAGGGGTATAGCCTGAAGAGCCTCCAGCCAATCTTGATCTGATAGAGTCGGAATATCTTTGGTCCACATATCTCTACATTTCAACGGGAATTTTCGGTGAAAATCCTCAAGTAACATAAGATAACATTGGGAGATAAGGCCTTGTTTGGTCGTTGCTTGGGCCACCATATTTAAAATAGGGGATGATTGCAGTCTAAACTTGTATGTCTCTGCCTGTTTCATAATTGCATGTTTAAATCGTAGATATTGGAATTGTAGAACCCCCTTAGGTATTGGATGGCACCTTTGTACTACTAAGTTAAAAGACACAAGGCCCTCCCCATTCCATATCATTGATAGTTTATCCACCCCACCTTTTTCCCACCTTTGCCCAAAGTCTAGCCCTGCCAGTTCTGATAGCCCATAATTTCGCCAAACCGGGGTATATATTGTAAAACCAGTAACCTGTTGCAGGATCCTAACTTTGTGCCAAACCTTGTGCATGAGAGTAAATGTGGGCATTTTAGGTTGTATCATATTAACTCTACCTCCCTCCAATGCTTCATATATTGTTTTAGCCAGTAATTTAAGAGATTTTTACTTGATTCCGCCAAATCTTCTTGATCCCATCCCCCCAGATGTTGCATCTGAGCCGAGAGAAAATATATCCATGGATTAGGGACTGCTAGCCCCCCTTCCTCCTTAGAGTGCTGTAGAAGTTCAAGTTTAATTCGGGGCTGTTTTTTGTTCCATATCAGATCTCTAAACATCCTGTCAAGTAGTTTAAATAGTTTTTTAGGCAACCATATGGGGGAATTATGTAGAAAGTATAGAATTTGCAGCATTAAAACCATCTTTATAAGGTTTACTCTGGCTACCAGCGATAAAGGTAGCTTCAGCAATGCTTTGATTTTAGACCTAGATCTATCTAGTAGGGGAGCAATATTTAATTGCTCAAATTGAGTGGGCTCCCTGGATATAACTATTCCCAAATACTTAAAAGATCCTACCACTTTTAATTTAGATTTTGCTACAAGGGGAGGTATTACAAATGGATCTACTGGCATTATACAGGACTTGTCCCAATTCACAGAGAGACCAGAGTATTCTTTAAATTTTTGAAGTAAAGTAATAGTGGCTTCTAATGAGGACTGTGTATCTGCCAAATAGAACAGAGTGTCGTCCGCATAAAGCGATATTTTTTCTTCAATGTCTCCGTATTGGAACCCCGAGATGTACGAGGAGCCCCTTACACATTCTGCAAGAGGCTCGATGGCAATTGCAAAAAGCAACGGTGATAGGGGGCAGCCCTGCCTCGTACTGTGCTGCAACTTAAATGGGGATGAAACAGAGCCATTGGCCCTTATAATAGCAGAGGGAGATCGATACAGTGTCTTCACCCACCCAATGAAATATGGACCAAACCCCAGATGCTCCAGTACCCCACATAAATACGTCCATTCCACACTTACGAAGGCCTTGGCTATATCCAATGCAAGAATTGCCCTGTTGCCCGCGTAATCCGCTTGGGCTTGAAGATTTAAATAGAGCCTACGGATATTATTTGCAGTGGCTTTTTGCGGCATAAACCCCGTCTGATCTGACAAAATCACTGTTGTAATCACTTTAGGCAATCTATTTGCCAAGGCCTTCGATATTATCTTGACGTCCGTATTCAGGAGTGATATCGGGCGTTAGGACTCCGCCAACAGCGGGTCTTTATCGGACTTGGGTATGAGTACAATTGTAGCTACTTCCAAGGAAGGAGGTAAGCTTCCCATTTCCTGTGCCCTAGTGGTCATTTCTAATAATTTAGGCAGCAGTATTTCCGAGTACTGTTTGTATGTTTCAGCTGGAAGACCGTCTGTCCCCGGGGCTTTATTATTTGCCATAGAGGCCACGGCTATTTCTAACTCCTCCAAGGTTAAAGGAGCCTCTAGCAATTGCCTGTCCTCCTCCGATAATTTGGCCATAGGGATGTGCATTAAAAAATCGTTAATCTCTCGGCTACAGCACAAGACTTTGGATGAATAGAGATCTGCATAGAATCTTTGAAGCTCCCTCAAGACATTTGTTGGCTCGTCTACTAAGCTTCCCGAGGGGTTTTAAGTAACAGGATAAAACTCGAGCCCTATTGTGCTCTTACAATGGTTGCCAGAAGATGTCCTGTCTGGTCTCCCTGGTTGAAGAACGCCTGTTTTATGAAAAATCGTTTCTGATTGGCCTTACTAAGAATTCATTTTTGGTGCTGCTCTTGAGTAGCCAGCCACTCTACTTTGTGTGCATTAGATGGGTCACTAATATATCGTTTTTCGGCTTCAGATACAGCCAGCTTGTGTAGTTTCGCCATATGCTATTTGAACACCAACATTTATCTTTAAAAATATTCTGGTCCCTTTGCGGACAAACTGGATAACTTTTATGGCAGCCAGGATATAAACAGATTCTCTCTTCATAGTTTTTTTAACTACATATCTCAGAGGATTGTTTATATGACCCATTGGTTGAGTGGTTTAAAACATGTAGGGAAAACAATAAGACATTTACTGATATGCATTATAGAACATGTACATGACATAGAGAAAAATAGCCCCACTAGTTCAGCGACGAAGCATTGTGCTGAATGCTTTGCCATCTGTGTAACAGGCATGAAAGTTAGATATGCAAAGCAAGGAGAAGAACAGTCAACATAGCCAACAGGCCTTTTTAAGTGGTATGTGTAGATGTACAACATGTACAACCAGTCCAGTCCATATCATACTGACACAGATAAAAGGTGGTGGGTACTGGGCACAAAAAGCTTGTAATATTTTTGTTGGACAGTTTGTATATGTTGTACATCTGCACATACCTATTAAAAGGGTCTGTCGGTAGTGCTGACTGTTCTTCTCCTTGCTTTGCATATTGACTGCTTTCAAAACAGAGCACACTGATGCACTGATGATGGCCCTGGCGACTCTAATACCACCTCCATGTAGTGCTGAAAATTGACTTTCTCCTTCTAAATAATGAAAGTTATCTCCCCCATGTAGAGGTCATTTTAATATGTTGGGTTTTTTTTGGTTTTTTTTGTAAAATGAGGTAATGTGGATATACTGATAGATCCATTCCTACTATGGGATAAATATACAAAATAATATCAATATAAGTCAACAAAAGTCTTGTGAGTTCAGAATATTATATAGTTACTGTTAGTGTAACCCAATTTATCCTTGTATGCGGCCCCAGCTGAGAGGAATCCACCAGACACAGACTTAAATGTGAATATCAAGAATTTATTTGTGACCTTAACCGCTCACAGACCGACGCAGTATAAATCTACATCCAGCAGGTGGTGCTGCACCCCTGACTGGACGTAAACTCTATGTCGCATTGACCGCGCGTATCCGCCATTTACTGCTGATCATGCCGCTCTGTCCCCACTGCAATTTGCTCGCCCTGCCATCTCTGACAGCAGAGCACTGTGAGCCGGGCAGGAGCCGTTTTCATCGGCTCCTGGCCCTGTCATCACTGTAAGCCCATCCCATTGGCATACATTGATTGACAGGGTCAGGAGCCAATGAAAGCGGCTCCTGACTGGCTCACAGCACTCTGCCGTCATAGAGACGGCAGAGAGTGGAGCTTGCGGCGGGGACAGAGTGGCGTGATCGATGAGAGCGGCGTTTTTTTGCGGCGATTCGTCAGGAAGCGCCGCTTTACTGTATCAGCAGCCTCTGGTCCTTAACCTCCCTGGTGGTAAGCCCGTGCTATGCACGGGCTATGCCGCCGGGAGGCACCGCTCAGGCCCCGCTGGGCCGATTTGCATAATTTTTTTTTGCTACACGCAGCTAGCACTTTGCTAGCTGCGTGTAGCATCCGATCGCTGCCGCTACCCGCCGATCCGCCGCTATTCCTTGCGCCGCGGCCGCCCCCCCCCACCCAGACCTCGTGCGCTGCCTGGCCAATCAGTGCCAGGCAGCGCTGTGGGGTGGATGGGAGTCCCCTTTGAAGTCACGATGTCGATGATGTCGGTGACATCATCCCGCCCGTCGCCCTCCAGGAGATCCCGTTTTTTTTTTAAAAAACACTACTTTGCTGCCCCCTGGCGGATTTTTTTAAATCGACAGGAGGGTTAAGGGGGCAGAGGCTGCTGGTACCAAAGTGGTTAACAATGGTCAACTGGTAACTTCTCAACCAGTACTAACTTGCAACACAAATATATATTCTCTTCGCATAAACATATCAGTACAATCTTCTCCTCTGCACAGCCGGTGCACCGGTAAAAAGCTGCAGAATAAAAATTCAGGTTACTTAGACACTTTTTACATATGATTGAGCCACAACAGATATTCCTTATTTCTCTTACAATCTCCAACCACTACTCAATACAACACTTATTATCACAGTACCATAGACTGTTATATAGGGGCTTGGGAAAGGACAGGTCTACTGAGCAACTTCAGTTCTATACAATCTCAGTTGCTTGATACCAAGTCCAAGCTATACTGCTCAGCAAAACCTTCAGGTGGGGTTAGAGTTTCTCTTTAATATGGTACTGACACAGCTCTCACTTTTCTTTAGTTGGTTTAAGGCACCGGAATAATTTCCACTCTTTTGGCTCAGAGGATTTCGCAAGCTCTCCTTCTATGTACTGTGGCCTCAAAATAATAAAATAAGCAAATAAAATAAAAATAATGAAATAAACGGATAAGGAATAAAATAAATAAAAAGAAACAAAATAAACAAATAAAACAAATGCACCCAGGAACAGCGCTAATATCTCCCTCTGCAGTAAGATCACTTTCTTTATGCTGTTTAGATCAAACTCCAACTTGTGCAATAGCAACACTTAAACTACTAACTCTGTTTTGACTTCTTTTCTTTATCAGATGCTGTTTTCCTTTGCACTGTAGTTTCTTTAGTGTCACAGGATGCAGTGTGACTCCAACACAGATCTTCTCCTTTTCTGCTGACAGGTTAACAGAACTTGTTTGTTTAACTGACAGGTTCTCTTTATCTCAAAGTTTCTCTCTCACTCTCTCCTGCACAATATCTTGCACTTAGGTAGAACAGATATCACTTTAAGATTCACTTCAATATTTTGCTGTTATATATTCTAGTGACTGCTGCAAGCTAACAGGCAAAATGTCTCTGAATCACATTCACCACTTGCGGCTGAGCTAGATATTAACCACTTGAGGACCGTGGGCTTTACCCCCCTTAAGGACCAGACCCTTTTTTTCCATTCAGACCACTGCAGCTTTCACGGATTATTGCTCGCTCATACAACCTACCACCTAAATGAATTTTACCTCATTTTCTTGTCACTAATAAAGCTTTCTTTTGGTGCTATTTGATTGCTGCTGCGATTTTTACTTTTTATTATATTCATCAAAAAAGACATGAATTTTGTCAAAAAAATGATTTTTTTTAACTTTCTCTGCTGTCATTTTTCAAATAAAGTAAAATTTCTGTATACATGCAGCACGAAAAATGTGGACAAACATGTTTTTGATAAAAAAAAAAAAAAACCATTCAGCCTATATTTATTGGTTTGGGTAAAAGTTATAGCGTTTACAAACTATGGTGCAAAAAGTGAATTTTCCCATTTTCAAGCATCTCTGACTATTCTGACCACCTGTCATGTTTCATGAGGGGCTAAAATTCCAGGATGGTATAAATACCCCCAAATGACCTCATTTTGGAAAGAAGACATCCCAAAGTATTCACTGAGAGGCATAGTGAGTTCATAGAACATATTATTTTTTGTCTCAAGTTAGCGGAATATGACACTTTGTGACAAAAAAAAAAGTTTCCATTTCTTCTAACTTGCTACAAAAAAAAAAAAATGAAATCTGCCACGGACTCACCATGCCCCTCTCTGAATACCTTGAAGTGTCTACTTTCCAAAATGGGGTCATTTGTGGGGTGTGTTTACTGTCCTGACATTTTGGGGGGTGCTAAATTGTACGCACCCCTGTAAAGCCTAAAGGTGCTCATTGGACTTTGGACCCCTTAGCGTAGTTAGGCTGAAAAAAGTGCCACACATGTGGTATTGCCGTACTCAGTAGAAGTAGTAGAATGGGTTTTGGGGTGTATTTTTTACACATACAGATGCTGGGTGGGAGAAATATCTCTGTAAATGACAATTTTTTTTTTTTTTTTACACACAATTGTCCATTTACAGAGATCTTTCTCCCACTCAGCATGGGTATGTGTAAAATACACCCCAAAACACATTGTAGTACTTCTCCCGAGTACGGCGATACCACATGTGTGGCACTTTTTTGCACCCTAACTGCGCTAAGGGGCCCAAAGTCCAATGAGTACCTTTAGGATTTCACAGGTCATTTTGCGACATTTGGTTTCAAGACTACTCCTCACGGTTAAGGGCCCCTAAAATGCCAGGGCAGTATAGGAACCCAACAAATGGCCCCATTTTAGAAAGAAGACTATGAAATATCCCTTTGGAACTTGCTGCTCTATGGAATTTCCCCGCTGCTGCGGTTTTTAATTTGTTTTTTAGAGACTACTACGTTGCTGCTATTATATCTCACATAGAGATTTTATCATTTACCTAAAGGATGTATCATTATGGCTCAATAGTGCACTATTGATGGACAAATTAATTGCCACGACAGGAGATCAAATAGGAAGTAGTGTTGGACTCTAAGTGGTAATGAGATTTGTATGTGTGTGTGCTTGATACTTATTTTAACGCATTTTTATTGTTGTACCATTATATTTTGCTATGAGACGGCTATATTAAATTATTTTAGTATTTACTATTGAAGGCGCAGGTATCTATTTACTATTCATGGTGTTGTTGCTCTTAATATTCTCTTAGACAACCTCTGAGGTCTTTACAGAGCAGCTGTATTTGTACTGACATTAGATTACACGCAGGTGCCCTCTATTTAGTCATTAGCACTCATCAGGCAATGTCTATGGGCAACTGACTGCACTCAGACCAAAGGGGGCTGAATAATTACGCACACCCCACTTTGCAGTTATTGATTTGTAAGAAATGTTTGGAATCATGTATGATTTTCATTCCACTTCTCACGTGTACACCACTTTGTATTGGTCTTTCATGTGGAATTCCAATAAAATTGATTCATGATTGTGGCAGTAATGTGACAAAATGTGGAAAACTTCAAGGGGGCCGAATCCTTTTGCAAGCCACTGTATGAGACTCAATTGCAGAAATGAACTGTTTTAAAGCTTACTGTTTCTTTAAGGTTATATCAAGCACACAGATCCTAATCTCACCACATTCATCAGAGGATAAATTCAGTATACTGTGGTTAACTGTCACTTTCTCTCAGATAACCAATGCTGAATTATGGCTCCTTTCACCTAATTGCAGGCTAATACTCTGATCACAGTCTGTGGCAAAGTCACAATACTTATACTCATCTGTCTCAACAGTGTCTCTCTCTCTCTCTCTGTGCACTGTCTTGTATCTGGCCTGATGTTTCTGTAATACTTTTCCATGGCCGCCTGGTTTCTGTCCCCTCTGGCTATGCTCTCCTCCTTACTGCGTCCGGATAGCTGAAGTCGGGCACCTGCTCTGCCTAATGGGGTGGCTGCTACGGCTGCTCTGGTCTGGGCCTGCGCTCCCCTTGCTCACCGCCGCCTGACCGACTCAAACGCTGTGAGGAGAACTGGTTTAAAACAGTCAGTTCCCTCAGTCTGTGTCTCGCACCATTCTGTCCTCTGCGCTTGCGCTGTCCCCTCGCTCTCTGCTCTTAGGCAGCTCTAGAAGGTTCCACTGCTTTGTATACACAGTTGCCCAGCAACCTAATCTATGCACCCAAATACTCGCTTAGGCCTATCTATGCACCGTTTTAGTGCCACCAGGCTAAGATTTCAAGGTGAATTTTAGCCTTACATGACAATTTTACATTACACATGTCAAATACATTTCCCATCACACTCTCCTCTCTTAAAGGTCTACATTAGTATGGAAGTGTGCGATATATATATATATATATATTCTATATCTATTAAATATTTGATATGGTCTTTGGGTAACCCTTTCCCTGCCAGCCTATTTGTCCTAAAAGTATACAGCTGCTGCCAAGCAGTTTTTAGACATTTTGCACTCATTCGGGTTTCTTAGGATTTTTGACAAGAAAACCTACATGAAGTAGGACATATTATATATTGTTTTTTTTGTTATGAATTGGGCTTTAACACTGAAACAAAACTGCAAGACAAAGAGAATATGTAAAGTACAAAGATAAAATTAGAACCAGTAAACCAGCAGTAACGCAAACTAGTAAGTAATAATAGCTATGAAAATCAAGTAATAACACCTAATTAACTGCAGTGCAGACAGACACAGGGAATATGCAAAGTACAAACAAGATAAAGTTAGGGTAGCAAAGTATCTCACTCAAAGGGGTTGATTCACTAAACCGTGCTATGACAAATAGCACGCCTTATCAGAGATAGCATGCCTTATCAAAGATAACACGCCTTATCAAAGTTAACACGCCTTATCATAGTATAGTGAGCGCTACGAACCCACAGGGGCTCAGGGCAGGACAAGTGCCATTGCCAATTAGCAGGCATAAGTTTGTAGCACTTGCTATGCTACTCTAATAAGGCGTGTAAACTTTGATAAGGTGTGTTATCTTTGATAAGGCGTGCTATCTTTCATTAGGCATGCTATTTGTCATAGCACAGTTTAGTGAATCAACCCCAAAGACTGCAGGGGGACCACAGCAGGAGGGCTCCAATGACTATCACCAGCAGCAGAGAAGAAAGGGGAGTGTTGGGGACTGAATTCATATGCCCAATTCAACATCCACATGTTTTCTGAGGTCTGTGTGTGCTTGGGGTCATGTGGCAGGCAATCGGGATCTTCTGCTTGAAATCCGAGACCCAGAGCTCATTGCCTAGGGGTTTTATATGCTGTCTGCAACAGTCGATTCTTGCTGTGAACAGCAAGAAGAACACAAACGAGGAAGTGTCAAATAATGTAATAGGTACGTTCTTGGCAGTAGGAGCCCTTGCCTGCCAGAATGTACTAGGTATATGCAGGCAAAGGGTTAGAGCTGTGCTAATTGTATGATGAAACGTCCCTTTTAGGAGGGTGTTGGCATATATTTACAGTATATACATTATATTATCTTACTAAATAAATATGTTGTAGTGCTATAACTGTCCCAATATATGAAATGTGTCCACTGATGGAGGTAAAGGTTCCTATTTGTGGCCAGTGAAACTATCAGTATATGAATTATGTAACTAAGAAGGGCTTGCATATTTGTAAGTTGGAAAACCCATTTAATTAAACATGTGCCTTTAAGATCTGGAGGAAATATTATGATCTCCTCTCATAAAGTGGAGACAATTTTAAGAAAGCAATATCCTGGTGAAGTGCGATTCGGCGCAAAACCAGTTGGTTGATAGAGCTTTCAGAACCATCCTGTAGCATTACATGTTCTCCAAGTGGCACCAAGTGTAAAACGCCAAAAAAGGCCCAGCCACATTCCATTTTGGGATTCAGAGAGTGTGTGTGCACTCTTCCTGCACTCCCTTAAAGTAGTGATGGATGTATGGTGCTCTATACAGATAACAGTCCTGGCTGAGGACTCTCATGGGAAGCCTAAGTACTGCTGCTTCAATTTATTTAACACAGTCATTAAGCAGGTTGTGCCTTCAATTACTAAGTAGCAATTTTCTTCAACTTCATCTGTGCAAATGACAAGGCTCTAGACTGTTAATAGCCATGATGAAAAATCTACCTTTTTATTTGAGTAAACACATAGCAAACACTGCCTATTTTGGTGGGATCCATTTTTGATAAAAATATCACATTAGTCTCTTAGTATGCCCCAATTCCGGACAGTCATATTTTTCTCAAGTATTCTAAAATCATGACAATTGTAACATAAGTAAAATTACTTACTTCAATGTTGCATAAGACTCGGATTCTAATGTACACACCACTCCCTTCAGACACCCAAAGCCTTCTTTGCTAAACCACTTAAAGTCTAGTTTCTAGTTATGTGAACATCTGATAGGAATTGTACCTGAAAGTTAGCCATTGCATTCCTGAGCACAATTTAGCTTCAGTTGTACAGATCATTTTTTCTTAAAGCAGGACTTTCTATCAAACAGCTAAAATCAGTATTGTTCCTTGGTAAGTTTCCTTTCCAGTTACTATATGTTGTTCTTCCTTGATTCCCAAGAAAGAACAATATTTCCTTTCTCTTTAAAGCTGAAATATTGAAATATTGAAATAATTCAAACTTTTCTAATAGATGATTTTAAAGAAATTGTGGGATACACACAAGGCCAAGATGCAGAGTCAAATGATCAGAATAACTAGGGTTCTTAAACCTATGCCAAACTAACAGACTGCAGATCTAACAATGCACCTTGACACAGCTGAAGCGGACATTTAAATGTTCTCCATACCAAGTTATAAATCCAACAGGGATCATCTTAGGACTGAACTGGATCTTTTGATCGGAGAACAGGTGGAGGAACAGCATGAATGATGCTTCCATTTACATTACCATAATCCTAATATTTGCCTCGATTCATATTATCATGTGCTAATAAGTCTGTCACCATGCTTTATATGCTTCTAAAAAAAAAAATTGCCATTCTATCCCATCACTCCTAAAAGGTGACCAAAGTGTCTTGGAAGGGAGTTCTAGAGAGGAGAAGTTTGTGAGAAGTCCTATACATGCAAATGGGAAAAAAGGTGATTCCAGTGGAATACAGAAAAAAGGTTGTGTAAAGAGTAGACTACAAAAGAGGATGCTACAATAATTAAAACAGGGTTTGATTGGGACATGCATTTTAGGTTTGTGCTCAACCATTTCAGCCCACGGAGATTTTTCACCTTATGCATCAGAGCAACTTTCACCTACCATTCATTCGCTAATAACTTTATCACTACTTATCGCAATGTATTGATCTATATCTTGTTTTTTCCGCCACTAATTACGCTTTCTTTTTGGGTGGTACACTTTGCTAAGAATTATTTTTTTTTAAAAATGCATTTTAACAGGACTAATCAGAAAAAAAAATGGAAAAAATTCATTATTTCTCAGTTTTTGGCCATTATAGCTTTAAAATAATCCACGCTACCATAATTAAAACCTATGTATTTTATTTTCTCGTTTGTCTCGGTTATGCAACCATTTACATTTTGTCCCTATCACAATGTATGGCGCCAATATTTTATTTGGAAATAAAGGTGCATTTTTTCCGTTTTGCGTCCATCACTATTTACAAGCGTATACTTTAAAAAATTTCCGTAGTATACCCCCTTCAAATGCATATTTAAAAAGTTCAGACCCTTAGGTAACTATTTATGTCTTTTTTTTATTGTAATTTTTTTTTTTGCATTAAAAATTTTATTTGAGTAATATTTTAGTGTGGGAAATAAACAGTTAATTTTTAATGTTATTATATGTGTAAATTGTAATGTAAAAAATATGTAGATGTAGTTTTACTATACTACCTTGAGTTTTTTTGCTCTCCTTGTGCTTCTCGCTAAGTGGAAGCACAAGGAGGAGGCGGAATTTTTTACGGTTTCTATCAGGTCCGCATGGTTTATCGGGCTCTGGGATTGGTCCTAGGATTCAGACCAATGATAGGTTGTTATCATGGTGGTTCTATATAAATTGTATTGAATGAATGTTCCCACATATTCTGTCACTTGCTTGAGAAAGGGGTATACCCCCGAAACGTCGCAGGTTATGTGACAGATTGTTATCATGACAATCTAATAAAAGAGCATAATACTACATTGATGGTGCCGGCTTCATCTTCTATTGGAAATTTTGACGTGCAGAATGACATGGACGGGGACACGGATCGGTGTTCGGGAACCATGTTCCTGTTCATTGATCCCAGGGCTACCGGGGGACACCGCGGGGCACTGGGGTGCGACCGCAATCACACGCGGGAGTGAGCCGAAGCGCGGCACCGCAGCAGAGCAGCCACCCGGTCGTGAGTTTCACGTCCGGGCAGCAGAAATGGTTAGGAATGTATGGGTGCAAGGTATGTTTTAGAAGTGGAGATGACAGAAAGTGATTAGTTAGTGAATGTGTGCAAAAAATAATAGAGAAGAATCAAATATTATCCATAAGCAGCATGCTTGACAAGCTGAGGTTATAGGGCTGTTGACATTTAATGTTATCTCAGACAGAGAAATTAATTGAGTAAGTGACTGTGTACAAATAATAAAAGACACTTCATTTAATACATTACTTATATTTTTCTATACATTGCATTTATAATCAATTTGTATATAATTGTTTTCTCTAATTGAATTTGTGCTAACAAGTCTTGGTATAATTGCTCTTTTGATTAACTAAACATTTTACTAGTGACAAGAACCAAGAAGCTAACTTACAGCAGAGTTGTTTTGCCAGCACCATTAGTGCCCAGGATACAAGTAATTTCATTTTCATAAAAGTTGAGGCTGAAATCCTTTATGGCTATTTTGCTGTTTGAATACATTTTACTGACAGAAATGAAAGACAATCCAGGTTTTACTGTAGTTTCATTTAATGCTGAATGCAAACATCCTGTTAAGAGTGATACAAAAGAATAATGTTATATTTAAATCAAACCTAGATGCAGTTTAAACTGGTAGTTGTTGTTTAAATCAATACTGAACACAAACATCAAAACTTACAACACCTGGAATGCAGAACATTTGCACATTTTATAATACAAAATAAAATCCTTTCCCCGCGTGCATGAAAAAAGAGCGTCATGAAAATAGGGCGGGCTGGATAACGAAATCTGATAATGATCATCGTTGTCAAACATGGCTAATGATAAATACCATTGTATAAACAGGCAGGAAATAATAAGGAAAAGATATGAACGTTAAAAATTGTTATGCAACTCAACAATACAGCGTAACCCAACCCTACTCTCACACAGAATCCTCCCCTGGTGGTGCCTAAAACTAACCACTCCCCTGGTGGTGCCTACCCCTAACCACCCCCCCGGTGGTGCCTAATCCTAACCCTCCTGGTGATGCCGAACCCTAACCACCCCCCAGGTGTTGCCTAAAACTAACTGCAGCCCAGGTGGTGCCTAGCCCAAACCACTGCCCCTGGTGTTGCCTAATCCTAACCACTTCCTCTACAGAAACACCCTTTTCCACATGGATACAATAATATCTTTGATAACATAAAATCTGTACATACAAACTAAATAATATGATAAAAACTATAACGTTGCAAGCTTCTAAAACGATAATATACTTCTAAAACTTTAATGTTCTAATGTTTTTAATGATGTTTATTGCGGCACCCTTTTTTCTGATTTTTTCGCCATATTAACGATAATTGTATTAAAGTCTATGGCAGCGCCCTTTTCGTCCACCCTCAGCCGGCGCCCTTTTTTCCTGCTACCCTTTCCCCTAACTTATCTTGTGGTGTGGCATGGTGGTACAGATGACAGGACTCTCGCCTTGCAGTGTTGGGTCCTTAGTTTGAATCTGGCCTAGGATGCTATCTGCATTATATTAATGTTGTCTACATGTTTGCATGGGTTTTCTTTCAAACACTGGTTTCCTCGCACATCCCAAAAAACATACAGTTATATTCATTTGCTTCCCCAAAAAATTAGTCTCAGACATATGGAATTACATTGTGAGCTTCTCCGAGGGACAGTTAGTTCTCGATCTACTCTGTAGAGCACTGCAGATGTCAACACTATTTAAATGTTAAATTGATAACAATTATATAACATCACTACAGGCAAATTATTTTCAGAGTGCAAAATAGAGAGTAGTGTGTGAGCTGCAAAGTCTGGCCTGTACTGGGTGTGAGTGAGCTTCTCTCTTAATTCTGCACATTTCAATTCAGAACTTCAAAGCTATATTTGCACTATTTTCATAAAGAATTTGGCTTTCAAACCCATAACATCCTAGGCCCCAACAACAGCCAGTTAGCAGATGAAACCAAGGAGATCTATGGAATAATACATAGGGAGAAACATATGTACCCTCATGAACTCTATCCAACATATTGCACTAATGTGATCGCATAAGATATAGGTCCTTTGAATGCATACATGCAAAAGGGTGCCCAGAAATTTGGGCACCTAGAAATAGTAGAATATTGTTAATTTTTCTGATATTCTACTCTTTTGTAGTGCTAACTCCGGTAGTAAAATATCAGTAAAAGACATCAATAATTTACTATGACTAAACCTAACCCTATTCTCAGACAAAACCCTGCCTCTACTGATGCCTAACCCTAACACCCCCTCGAATGCCTAACTCCAACCAACCATTTCTCCACCGATGCCTAATCTTTAACAAAACCCACTTATGTCCAACCTTAAAAGACCCCTCCCCCCACCCACACACACATTTATACCTAACCTTAAAAGACCCTCCCAGCGTTGCCTAACCTTAACACACACACACCCCTCCCATGATGAATAATCTGAAGAGTAAAAACTTACTTAAAAAAAACGTGTTTTAACCTCCTTAGCGGTAACCCCGTGATGGACACGGGGTAAGCCGCCGCAGAGGATTCCTCAGGCCCTGCTGGGCCGATTTGCATAATTTTTTTTCAAACACGCAGCTAACACTTTGTGTGTTTGTTGCAATCGCATCAAACACGGCTGTGTGTTTGTTTCAATCGCCGCCGCCCGCTGCCGAAGCACCGCTACCCGCCGCGATACAGGGCCCCCCCCATATCCCTTGCACAACCTGGCCAATCACCGCCAGGCTGCGCTAAGGCGTGGATCGGGATTCCCTGTGACGTCACGGCATAGGTGACATTGATGACGTCACTCTGTTTGTCGCCATGGCGACGGGGGAAGCCCTCAAGGAAACCCCGTTCAGAATGGGATTTCCTTATGGGCAAGCGGCGCCGGCAGCGATCGGTTAATACGGGGGGACGCCGCAGGGAGGGGGGAAGCAAGTAGCTAGCGCTAGGCTAGCTAAATGCTAAAAACAAAAAGTGAAAAAAAAACCTCCCGCGGCCGCGCAGCCGCACTTATCATACCGCCAGGGAGGTTAAAGAGAATCTTTACTCTAAAATTCTTTCAATAAAAAGCATACCATTCTATTCATTATGTTCTCCTGGGCCCCTCTTTGCTGTTTCTGCCACTCCCTGCTGCAATCCTGGCTTGTAATTGCCAGTTTTAGGCAGTGTTTACAAACAAAAAACATGGCTGCTAAGCAGCATGTGATAGGCTGAGAGAAGCTCAGTCTGTGACTCATACAGAGCCTGGAGGGGGCGGGGAGAGGGTGTGTATAACTTCTACCTATCACAGCAGAGCAGGACATTCCTGCCTGAGACGACAAAGCTGACAAAGGAAAGAAGATTAGATTATATAACAGAGATAATACAGCCACTGTGCAACTAGGAAAGGCTGCAGTAAGACAGACCACATAAGAACAGGTATAGGAACTTATAGGATAGAAGAAATAAGGCTGAAAATGTTGTTACAGAGTCTCTTTAAAAATCCTATTTAAACAAAACAACCTAAAAATAATTAAACTAGCAACAAAGTCCAAACCTTTTTGCACATTTTGTCTTGATGTGCTTATATCTTCTTTTTGTTTCTGCTTGCTATGAGCCAGAACTAGTTGCTTCCAGTAGGTAACTGTGAACAGGAAATTCCAAGGCTTTTTATGACCAATAGGTCCTAAGAAAGAGAAAACAAGAAATCTTTGAAAGTCTAATTTATTCTTTCATTATCTCTTACCCTGTGCCATTATTTAAGTCATTTCATTTCATTGTATGCTTGTTAGTTCTATTTTTAAAACATTTAATCTATTATCTTATAATTTGGAGAAAATATTTTTTTCCGCATATAATGGTTAGAGGAGTGCATGAGAGACACTTGCACTTCCAATGTGTGCATAAAAGAGCTACTGCACATGTGTAGTTCTTTCAATCACACATAGGTGCAAGTATCTCTCACTCTTGTAATCTTGTCATTTTGCTGGTCAAAAGAGGAGCAAACGTGCTTTTATCTTGCTCCACGTATAATAACCACGGCCTAGTAACCTGTAATATCCTGGTGCAGCTATCAGAGAAATGCACTGTGGGTGGCTAAAGCAACATGCAGGTTATAATAATAATCACAACATTTGTATAGCGCTTATCTCCTGTTGGACTCAAAGTGCTCAAGAGTTGCAGCCACTAAGGGTGTGCACAAGGGGCCACCATGCAGTGTTAGGAAGTTTTGCCCAAGGACTTCTTACTGAATAGGTACTGACCCTACCCAGGGCACGGATTCAAATCCTGGTTTACCATGGGTTATTTCATCCCATGCTTCCCAGAGCAACGTCATCTGTGGGGGTGGACTATTCCACAGTCCAATGTAATCATTATCTTTAATGGGGCACTGTCTTAAGCTAAATACTCACCTGACAATGAATCAGAGAACCTGACAGTGATGTCTTCCGACAAATGAGTTTCTCAGATTCATCTTCCTCCCTGTGGGAACACGTGATGTCACGCAATGGCATACGATGAGCAGGAACAAGAGTTCAAATGACCATGGCACTTTGTATGGGTGTCGCTGGGGACTTAATGATTCAATCCACCATGATGGTAATTTTCACCGAGCATCGAAAACCATTGTTCGCCTAATCGAACGCAGTTACCCACATCGGCAAATGGGGGGGGGGGGGGGGAGATCTCTTTACAGATAAAGTGGAAAAAAAATCTAAAAATTATTTTAATATCAGGTCTCCCTTATTAAAATTGTTAAGTGATTTGAGGGGTGCTCAATTAATTGAATACTTTGATAGTCATCCTTTAAGCATATGCAAAATAAAGGCACTAGGAAAATTGGGCAAGGAAATAGCCGATAGTAGAATATCGGTAACATTTACCAATATTTTACTATTTTCCAGTGGTAAGTTTTATTAGTATAATATCTGAAACTATTAATGATATTTTACTACAGCTAAACCTAAGCCTACTCTCATGCAGTCTACCCCCGCCGCCCCCCCCCCCCCCCCCCCCCGATGCCTCACCCTTACCACCACCACCCCTCAATGCCTTAAAATCCCCTATCCTAATGCCTAACTTCAACTATCCTCCTGGCGCAAACCCTCTTCTTGACATCTAACCTTAACCCCCCCCCCGCCCCACACACACACCCTATTCCTGATGCCTAGCCTTAAACTTATACTCAGTTTGCATTTGTTTTGCAACCATGGCAGTAATGACTGCTCTAGGGGCTACCCAGAAACCCTCAGCTTGCTGTCCAAATGTGATTGCAGCAGGCTGTAATAAATCTATTTAATCATTTCAGGTAGGAACTTTATGGAATAGCTGTATTTGCTACAGTGCAAATAAAAATGAGGTAAGAAGTTGACATAATATTTACCTCAATCACTGAAATGTATAAAGTTAAACTAAAACTACAGAAAAAAAACAAATGTGAAATCTCATTTTAAAATAAAGTTGACAATGATACTGTGTATTATCATTTTATTATTATTTATTGTATTTATAAAGCGCCAAAATATTACGCAGCGCAGTGTATTCTCTTTCACCTGAAGGCTCCTGAACCAGGATTATCTTGCCTAGCTTTTGAGGATGATTGGTAGAAGCAACTAGATACTGTACTTCAAATACTTACTACAGTAAACTTATTCAGGATATAAGTCTCCATTAATTGTAAACATGCTTACAGAACAAAATATGAAATAGACAGCTGTAGATTATACAGACTTACCAGACATTATGCTCCCTAAATACCATCCTAGAACAAAATAAATAATTGAATCTATAAAAATCATCCCACTAATCCACAAAAATGGCATTGCTTCTGAGTAGATAGCTGGCTGGCAAAGGTTATTCCACTGAATTCCTGAAAAGAATAAAAGAAAAATACTTTATTTCTATAGCCACAACAATAATACAATGCAAAAATGCGTGTGATCTCTGCTAGGTTCTTATTGCTCCCTGTGTCTCTTACAAAACACAAAAAGAAAAGAAAATAGCTTCAGTGCTGACTAGCTGTAGATCACAAATACATGGATCACATTTTTGTTTATAATCACGTTAGATTAAATGACACCTGAAGTGAGAGGTATATCGAGGCTGCCATATTTATTTGTTTTTAATGTGTACCAGATCTTGTATACATCAAAAGATTTATACATACCTGGGGCTTCCTTCAGCCCCATATGTTCTGATCGCTCCCATGTCGCCATCCTCAGTTTTCTGCAGCGCCGATACCGGGCCCCCGCACTTCTGTCAGTCGGAGTCAGTCTGATGTAAGATAAGTGCGCCCTCTACGTATCTCTCCGGCAGCTGCTGGAAAGACATGCAAAGAGCACACTTCTCCTGCGTAGACTGGAGCCGACTGACAGAAGTGCGGGGACCCAATACCGGCGCTGCAGAGGACGGCGGCGTGGGAGTGATCGGAGCGTTTGGGGCTGGAAGAGGCCCCATGTATGTATAAAACCATTTTTTTTTACATCCTGTTGATTTACCTTGCATTAGTATTGTCTTGAAACAAGTATGCAGCTAATCCAGTCAAGCTTCAGTCAAAAACACCTGATGTATTGTTTGGGGTCTGTGGTTAAACATACAGGCCTCACAAGTGTCCCGAGTTCGGAGGTACAGTCACGAGTTGGGGGCGTGGTCCCGCATCCTGCTTAACCCCCACTGCTGTCCCGGGCTGTGATCTTCTGCATCAGCCAATTAGTCAGGGATGTGGCAGAGGGTGACCCGACTTCATCTCCCCCCCTTGGCCCCCCTCCTGGGTCTCCTCTCTCCCTTTTGCAGAGTGCAGCAGTGTCGGTGTGGGTTCAGGAATCTCACCTGCACCCAGCGATGTCTTTTCCGTCGATCCTCATCAGTTCCAGCCGGCTACACACCACTTCCTGTCCTCTGCATGTCCCGTGATTACACAGACTACACGCACACCCCACTTTGCAGCTATTGATTTGTAAAAAATGTTTGGAATCATGCATGATTTTCGTTCCACTTCTCACTTTGTATTGGTCTTTCACGTGGAATTCCAATAAAATTGATTCATGTTTGTGGCAGTAATGCGACAAAATGTGGAAAACTTCAAGGGGGCCGAATAATTTTGCAAGCCACTGTATAATATATATATATATATTATATATATGAGGACTTGAGGCTTGAGGACTTGCGCAGACCAGCTGGCTCCCATCTTAACCTCCATATTCAACAGGTCCCTAACTGTAGGTCAAGTCCCCTCATGCTTTAAGAGGTCCACTATTATCCCAGTCCCCAAGAAGCCGGGAAACACGGACCACAATAATTTTAGACCAGTAGCCCTAACCTCAACCATCATGAAGGTCTTTGAGCGCCTGATCCTGGCCCTCCTGAAGCAATCCACAGATACCGCCCTCGATCCTTATCAATTTGCGTACAGGGCAAACCGGTCAGTCGAGGACGCCATTAACGTAAGCCTGGCACACATCACGGAACACCTAGAAAAGCCTGGTTCTTACGTTAGGACACTGTTCTTGGACTTTAGCTCCGCTTTCAATACTATTTGTCCAGACATCCTGCTGGACAATCTTGTGCAACTAGGAGTTGACATCTCCCTCTGCAGGTGGGTCAGGGACTTCCTCTCAAACAGAACGCAGAGGGTGAAGCTTGGCAATTGCTTTTCCAGCGAGAGAACCACCAACATGGGAGCTCCGCAAGGGTGTGTACTGTCCCCACTCCTGTTTTCCCTGTACACCAACAACTGCACCTCATCCTCTGACTCCGTCAAGGTCATCAAATTTGCGGACGACACAACAATCATCGGCCTCATCAGCAGCAATGCAGAGCTTGCCTACCGCAGCGAAATTGAGAGGATCTGCGACTGGTGTAGGGGAAATAACCTCATCCTCAACACGGCAAAGACTGTAGAACTGATCGTAGACTTCAGGAGACACTCCCCCACCCTCCACCCAGTCCTAATTGGAGAGACCGCAGTCTCCAGGGCGCCGAGTGCTCGGTTCCTGGGCACAACTCTTACTAGCGATCTCAGATGGGGGATGAACACTATCAAAATTCAAAAGAAGGCACAGCAGAGGTTATTCTTTTTGCGACACCTGAAAAAATTTGGCATCCCAAAGAAGCTGCTCATCGGCTTCTACACTGCCACCGTAGAATCCATCCTCTGCTCCTCCATCATCGTCTGGTATGCAGGGGCAACAGCTAGTGACAAATACAAACTCCAGAGAATAATTCATGCTGCAGAAAAGACCATAGATTCACCCTTGCCACCTCTTGATCTCCTCCACACCGCCGGACTGGAAAAGAGGGCCAAAGGGATCTCTCTTGACCCCTCCCACCCAGGCAATCGCTTTTTTGAGCTCCTCCCATTGGGTCGCTGGTTCAGAGCAATTGCCTCCAAGACCACCAGGCGCAAGTGCACCTTCTTTCCCCAGGCAGTCCTCCTTCTAAACTCTAACTCCTGCCAGGCCGGAAAACTCTAGTCCTTGGGAAACAAACCCGTAACCGGCACCCGGTCTGTACCTGCTGCTCACCCTGAACCTTGACTGTATCATGTAACTGTTGGCCACCCTGATCTTTGACTCATGGATTATATCTGTTGCCCACCCTGAACCATGATCTGTATCAGGCATCACAGACTGCATCTGTTGCCCACTCTGAACCATGAACTCATACGCAGACCTCTCCCTACACCCTAAACTGACTCTCGGATCTGTATACTGTATGTCCTGCATTGTATATTGTGCAGTATTGTATCTATTGTCTGTACCATGTATACTCATTTATTTTCATGTCTGCCAGGCCTTGTCTGGTCCTGTCTCTGCCAATGCCATGTGCACCACACACAATTCCGGGTACGCTATCTGGCGTACTTGGCGAAATAAAGATGATTCTGATTCTGATATATATATATATATATATATATATGTAAATATATATGTAAATATATTAGTATATATATATATATATATATATATATATATGTAAATATATTAGTGTGTGTATATATATATATATATATATATATATATATATATATATATATATATATATATATATATATATATATATATATATATATATATATATATATATATATATATATATATTGTGTGTATATATATTTTTTTTATATATATGCATATGTGTTATTATCTTTGAATTGGCTAGTAGTTATGCCTCAGTCAGTACTGTACAGCCTTCTCAACAGGCTGTGGACAAAGAAAGAAGCCATAGCACTAAACAGCCAACTCAACCGGTGGTGTCTATTAAAAAAGCAAGTTCTCGTTCTCGATCCCCTTCTCAAAGAAGATCATCATCTTCTGAGCATTCATTGCGTGACTTTGGTCCGTGCTACCACACTGATGTAGCAAATTCCTCGTTACCTGTGAAAGACAGCTATTGGATTTGTGGAAGAGTAGCTATGCCTAATAAAAAAAGTCTGCGATTTATGCCATCTGGATATCGCTAGAGAAGACAGAGAAGTTTCCTCTTTAATTAAGCAAGTTGTTAAAGATACAGTATGTGAAATATCTTCTAAACAACGTTCTCTGCAGCCAGGTCCTTCACGTTCCATATCTCCAGATATATATTCTTCTGATGATGAATCTGATCATGACACTGTTGGCTTTGATTTCTCTTTAGTTCCTCCTTTTGTGGCAAGAGTAAAAGAAGCAATACGATGCAAAGATGAAGTTTCTTCGCCAAAGTCTAAAAGGAGATATTGCAAGCATGTGAGTAAAAGTAAAATTTATTTTCCTTTGTTAGAAGAAATTAAAGAATGGATTATGGAAGAGTGGGAGAAAACAGTGAAGAAACCGTCCCTAAAGAACAGACTTCAAAAGATGTATCCGTTATCAGAGTCCGATGAAACATTAGTTGCAACTAACCCTACATGAAAGTAGTATGGAATGTTACACTCCCTTTGGAAGATTCCGTTTCATTTAGTGATTTAATGGATCGTCAAATCGACCAAGATTTCAAGAGGGCTTATCTAGCATCAGGAGAAGTATCCAGAATAGCGATTACTTTAACCTCGGTTGCAAAAGCATTCAAAGTTTGGATCGAAGATATTAATAAGGCTGTGCGTGCTAATATTGGAGTAGAAGAAATTACATTTGCCTTGGAGGAGCTCAGTTTGGCAACCGATTTTGTTGGAGCCTCTAGTATCGATGCAGTCACATCAGTGAGTAGATCAATGCTATACAACATCATGGCTAGAAGAGCACTATGGCTAAAGCCTTGGTCGGCAGATCCTACAGTCGTGGACAAAGATACCTTTCGATTAAAAAAATCTTTTTGGTCCTAAAATGGATACAGAAATTTCTCGGGTCAGAGGAGGAAAATCTGGTCTTCTTCCGCAAGACAGGAAATTTATGAAGTCAAGATATCCACAGTTTAAGAAACAATCGTTCAATAGATTCAATGAATCAAAAATCTTACAAGCCTGGTAGGGAGTACAAGAGAAATTGGAAGTCTCAACCCTTTCAAAGATCAAT
The DNA here is from genome assembly GCF_040937935.1 of Hyperolius riggenbachi. Lineage (NCBI taxonomy): Eukaryota > Metazoa > Chordata > Amphibia > Anura > Hyperoliidae > Hyperolius > Hyperolius riggenbachi. Next base: position 192,287,689 of record NC_090650.1, on the reverse strand, counting down.
AAAATCGAGACTCTCGCAGCAGTCAGGAGAACCTAAAAAGTCCTTTTGAGCAAGGTTACTCCATTTGTTGGGGTGTCTGGGCGAGAAAGATAAAAAAACTCTTGGATACAGAATACTGTGTCACTGTAACGTTTGTGGAATTCTCTCCGTGGTCAACGCACAGGATGTGCGCTGACACTGCGGAAATCCTCCACAAGCATATAATTTGAGAGAACCCAGCAAAAGATGCAACGCACCTGTAGAGGGGAATTCCCGTCGGCAGATGGAGCTGTGGAGTGTAGAGGAACAGATCATCTGCCCTGCCACAGACGCCAGACAGGAATTGTACGAAGGGAAGAAACGCAGGGCAAGATAGCCCTTAAAGAGAGAGCAAAGTGACAGAGCATATGTGTGTCCATCAATCTAGTCGCCAACCCGCGACGGTGAACACACAACAGCAGATATAAAGTAGGAACGCAATCGCGAGAGAGGCGATTGCCAGAGGTGACACAAGGCTAAAGCAAGACAGGGCACAAGAGTAGCAAAGGCACAGCAAATCATACAATGAGAAGATAAGGAAAATAACAAACACTAACTAAACGCAAACACCGCACTCATTTGCAACAGCGAACACATTTACGGCGCGTCCTCCGCGTGTTAAGCACAAAAGAGAAAAGCACGCCTAACTAACCCCCGCCACACAAACACGAAACAGAGAACGCAAGCGCTTGCTTAACGGTTAACTCATCGAGTTTACAGCAAGCATTCGTATCAGACAAGACAGACAGATGGACGGGAAGTAGGATAGGAAAGATCCACTGCTCTTTCCGCCAGAGCGAGTGCGATCCAGGTAAAGTAACAGAGCTAACAGAATCCACTGCTCTTTCCGCCAGAGCGAGTGTGATCCAAGTATAGAAACAGAGCGAGCTGGATCCACTGCTCTTTCCGCCAGAGCAAGTGCTATCCAAGTACAGCAAGAGAGCTAGCAGGATCCACTGCTCTTTCCGCCAGAGCTAGTGTGATCCAAGTATAGCAAGAGAGCTTAGCAGGATCCACTGCTCTTTCCGCCAGAGCGAGTGTGATCCAAGTATAAAAACAGAGCGAGCTGGATCCACTGCTCTTTCCGCCAGAGCAAGTGCGATCCAAGTACAGCAAGAGAGTAGTAGATCAGGAGGACCCACCGCCGCTACCGCTAGAGGCTAGTGCGATCCAAGCATGACAGACAGAACAGGCAATACAAATAATACAATCCTGACTGCTCTAGCAAGGATGCCTAGTGCAGTCCCCTGAATTACTCTCAGCTAATCTTTAAACAAAGCATGGCTGACACTCCAGGAGTGCTTCACAGGATGAACCCTTATGACCAGCGAAGCCTTCTGGTCAGCAGCAGCTCTTTATAGTGCCAGCCCTCAACGGAGCCAGCTGAGTAATTTGCATGTATGCAAACTCCTCAGCAAGGCAGTTCTGAAAGCTGCAAGATGAAGCCAGGTGTCTTTTCCAGAGACCTGCACCTCTCAGACATAAGGAATGGTCAAACAGCTGGCTGCCTGTGCAGCCAGCTGAGCGGATCATTACAGTCAGAAGGCCACATCTGGATGTTCAAAAACAACCCTCCGATGGACAAATTCGCTGTGACAGAGATTCCATCCTCAAATCAAAGGAAGGAGGTGTTGGTGGAGTATATATCAAATCTCTTACTTCAAAAAGCAGTTTCTGTAGGGCCTCGTTTAGAGAGAAATACAGGATATTATTCGAAGATATTCCTAGTGAGGAAAAGAAACAGGATACCTCAGACCGGTTTTAGATTTAAAGAAACTGAACAAGTTTATACTCATTCCGAAATTCAAAATGGAGTCTCTAAAGTCGATTGTAATGGCCATTCAGCTAGGGGATTGGATGTCGTCCATAGACCTCAAGGACGCATATTTCCACATGCCAATCCATCAAAACTTCTAAAAATACTTACGGTTTGCGATCAGAGGTTTACATCTGCAGTTTCAATGCCTTCCTTTTGGCCTTGTGACGTCTCCCAGAACATTCTGCAAAGTATTGCTAACTGTCATCTCGTTCGCAAGGCTTCGTGGAATACGCATCCTACATTACTTGGATGACATCATTCTCCTGTCGTCTTCAAGAGAAATGTTGTTGGAGCATCAGACAATATTGTTACAAATCCTGACGGACTTTGGTTGGCTCATACATTTCAAAATTCCATTTCTCTTCCTCAGGAAAAAATACAAGTAATTTGGGATACTCTTCAACATCTTTACTTTGTAGACTTTCTAACTGCTCGGGAATGTCTGGAAATAATAGGGTTGATGTCATCTACAATACAGATGGTAGCTTGGGCCCACTGGCATCTGTGCCCATTCCAACTCAACTTTCTATCGCAATGGGACAAACAGAGCATGGATCAAAAAATTCTAATATCAAGGTCTTTAACTTGGTGGAGGTACAGTCAAAATCTACTCACTTACAGACCACTATTCCAACACAGATGGAATATAGTGACAACAGACGCCAGTGGAGTAGGCTGGGGAGCAGTGTGCGGGACACAAATAGCTCAGAATTCATGGATCAATCGAGACAAAAATCTTGTTTCCAATGTGTTGGAAGTCAGAGCTGTACTTCAAGCTCTTCTTCACTTTTTACCAATCTTAAAGGGGAATACAGTACTGTTCAGAATCGACAACGTGACAGCAGTCTCATATATAAAAAAACAAGGTGGGACTCACAGTCCGGATCTCATGAGGGAGATTACACCAATAATGGATTTAGCTCAGAGCAACCTTCTCGATTTGTCAGCTGTTTACCTTCCAGGGAAGCAAAATCTACAGGCAGATTATCTATCGAGGCACAGATTAGGCAACAATGAATGGTCACTCCACAGGTCTGCTTTTCTTTGCCTAGTACAGAAATGGGGAACACCACAGGTAGATCTATTTGCCTCATCGAAAAACCACAAAGTTCCTCTTTTTTACTCAAGGTTTCCCGATCACAAAGCAATGGGGACGGACTATCTCAGGTATGGTGGTTCAGAAAGGCATGCGCTTTCCCTCCAGTTCCACTGATTTACAGATTTCTTCTCAAGGTGAGAATTCACAAAATGACAGTCCTTGCAACCCTTCCGCATTGACCAGGTAGACCCTGGTTTCTTCTACTTTGGCAGTTGAAGACGGAGGAACCAATAGTATTACCAGATATTCCGAACTTGTTGACTCAAAATGCAGTCCTTCATCGAAATCCTCAATGTCTGCGCCTAATGGGCTGGCGTTTGAAAGGGCTAGGTTACTAGCATCCGAATGTTCGTCCAGTCTAGTTTCTACATTACTAAAAGCAAAAAAAAACAGCTACTAATGCATCTTACAATAGAATGTGGAAAATATTTCTTCAGTTTGCCTCTGTCTCCAAATTTGATATTAATAACTTTAAAGTTTCCAACTTACTATCCTTCTTACAGAAAAGTTTGGAGATTAAACTTTCTTATTCGATGTTGCGCAGACATGTTTTTGCAATATCGTCTATTTCAGGAATAGCTTAGTCTGCTGATCCACTAGTAAAAACAATTCTTCAAAGCAGCAATGAAAATAAAACCTCCTGTTAAACCTCAGAGCCCTATGTGGGATTTACCTTTGGTATTAAATTTTCTAACTTCTTCTATAGACTGGCAAAATGATTCAGCTTCATTGCAAAACGTATCAAGAAAAACAGCATTTCTAGTTACCATCACCTTAGGTAGAAGGGTGTCAGAATTGCAAGCCCTTTTATGTAAAGAGCCTTTTCTAACGTTCTATGAAGACAGATTGATTTTACACCCAGTCCAAACATTTCTTCCAAAAGTTACATCAGAATTTCACCTCAATCAGGAGTGGACTTTGCCAAGTTTTAAGTCTTCTGATGATTCATCAAAAGCACATCCATTAGACTTACCTTCTACTGTAAAAGCTTACATTGATGCTACAGTACCTATCAGAGACACAGATCATTTGTTTGTAGTTTTGAAGGGCTACAGGAAAGGTAAAATGGCTTCTTCAAGAACATTAATGAACTGGATAGTGTCACTGATTCAGGAGGCATATAAATCAAATGGTTTACAGCCTCCGCAGGACATTGTTGCCCACTCTACAAGAAGTCTCTCTTCTTCTTGGGTAGCTTTGGGAAAAGTTTCTTTGCGAACTGTTTGTAAAGCGGCTAATTGGGCCTCAGGTCATACATTTATAAAACATTATTCTGAAGACCCAGCAGCGTTATCTGCTGTTAAATTTGAGAAAAAAGTTCCATCTGCTTTATGACCTATTTCAAGTTTAAAGTTTATTATTAAATTGTGTGCCAGCATACCCATTCCTTGTTTTGTCTAGTTATTGCCCAAATAGTATGCTGACATAAAAAACATCAGGGAAACTGGAAAACTGAATACTCACCTTGGGTAGTTTTCCTTTCCTGGTGTTTCTCCATGTCAGCAAACGGGCCCACCCCATGCTGCCTGCTCGTACTAGTTACATAGAATGTCAGTATGGGGTAACACTAGGCTATTTAATAAATTACGCCGTCCTACTGGGCAAAGGGAGGTGGGACTTTGCCCAATAGCATGCTGACATGGAGAAACACCAGGAAAGGAAAACTACCCAAGGTGAGTATTCAGTTTTCTAGTTTCAGCAGGCCTAATTTGGAAAAAAAAATTATTTCCATGAACTTGGACATGTGGCTGCAAACTGTCCATTAACTGATGAACTGATGCAGTCTGATTCATCTTTCAGAGATTGGAGACAGTCATTGTTTGCTGCTGTATCATGTACTGCCATGCCAGTAATTAGAAAACTCATGTGTACTGTATCTTTGAATAGAATGCACGTACTGCTTTGCTGGACTCAGGGAGCTTAGTTACTGTGGTTAATGCTGATGTGATTGGCCCTGAGATTCAGAACTTCCAGATCAGAGAAGCAGCTGCAGCATGCATTCATGGAGATATTGGAGAGTATCCCATAGCAACGTTTATGTTGAAAACTAAACTGTACTGTAACTCATGTGATTGGAGTAGTACCTTATTTATCACGTGATGCAATTATTGAAAGGGACTTAACAAAATGTTGTGCACTGTACAGACCTAATCCTCATATCTGAATAAGAACACCGGCTGTGTGCAGAACAGTTAAAGGACATCAGAGGTGAAAATAAACTGATGAGATAAACATTTGTATCTATCCTCTTTCTCCTAAAATGACCTTTTTTATACTCCACAGTTTAGTCTGTATTTAAACATAATTTTTCAAGTTTTTACTGTTTCATTGACTCTGCTCAATGACACATTCACTGAAGTATGCCAGAGCTAAAACCTATGAAGTATTGACTCTTTTTATCTCTTTCCTGCTCTCAGAAATCATTTTCTGCTAGTAAAGTGTTTTAGGCTGTAATTCTTAATCAGTGAGAGTGATGATATAGTCTGACCCAGTCCCAACACAGACAGAAATCATCACTTGCATACCTGATGTTTAACTCTTTCAGGCCGGGAAAGAAAAAAAAGGATCAGCACATACTTATTTGTGTGCTTGGCACTGTACATACACATGTCTATCTCATCATGTTACATGTCACCTCGTGTATCCTTTAAGCACAGAAAACTCCTCCCAGGAACTTAAAGTTTTTACTCTCTCTGTTATGGGGGTGAACTGGAGGGATCTAGGGAAGTCCCTGCTGCCAGTGAAGATGGGCAAACCTCCACTGACAGAGGGGTTGCTTTAGAAGACTGTGGTAAAGATATAAGATAAGATCCTAGCCTCATCAGAGCATGGGAAAATATTGTGATGATTAATGGTGAGCCTGTTTAACAGAGTACATGTTGGGCTTGATTCACAAAAGCATGATAACTCATTTATCATGCCTAAAAGCTTTGCACGTGCTAACTAGGGTGCTAACTACTTAGCACTGTAGTTAGCACATGCAAACTACTTAGCACCATAGTTAGCACGTGCAAAGCATGTTAGCACATGCAAAGTGGCTTTTCACTGGTGTGCAAACACTTTTGCACGCTTTAGTGAATCAAGCACGTTGTGTTTTCCTCATTTCAATAGTAACAATGACTTGCTCTTGAATGTATAAAAAAATGATTATGAAATTATTGAACAATTGGTGGTTCCTAAACCATACAGAAAATTGGTACTGAAGCTTGCCTATGCGAACTTACTGAGAGGGTTTTACAAAGGTCTTAATAGCCTGGGGAACCGAAAGAAACTTCCAGTTATTAAAGTGCCATTAAAAAGAATAGCTATGGACTTGTTTGACTCATACCCAAGTACGCAAGGGGCCATAAGCATATTCTAGTGATCCTGGATTAAACTACTCATTGACCAGAGGACTTTCCTCTATGCCAGTGCTCCCTAACCCTGTCCTCAAGTCCCACCAACAATGCATGGTTTGTGGAAATCCACAGAGGTCGTTAATCGGCTCTGCTCACCTGTGCATGTTTGTGGTTGTCTGCAAAACATGTACTGTTGGTGGGCCCTGAGGACAGGGTTGGGGAACTATACTCTATGCAATACATCTGCTATAAATATTACTCGGGAATCCCTTCATGTGTTTGGTAGAGTTGGTGTCCCTAAGATCAGGGAACCCCTTTTATGTCTTGAGTAACTAAAGAGCTATGCAAATTTAATTAAGATGACTCATTTGTATACCATCCACAAACTGATGGCTTAGTAGTGTAATGGTTTAATAAAACATTGAAAAGCATGTTAAAAAGGTAATTGATATGGATGGGCAAAAATGGGACTGTCTACTTACATAAACCTGATTTTTTTCTTGTCATTATGGAAGTTCCTCAGTCTTCTGCAGGTTATTCCCCTTTTGAACTGTTATATAGTAGACACCCTTGGGGGCTACTGGACTTAAAATAAGGAATCTATCATCAAAATGCATATTATCACCCTAACACTGACAGGGTACTGTGTTCGTCCCCACTGCTGAGAGCAAGTTCTTTGCTAAGTGGCAGGGGCCTTTTGAAGTAACTGAAAAAGTTTAGAAAAGAAAAACTGAACAGATATATCACGTAAAATTGTTAAAGGACCACTATTGCAAAATGTATAAATAAATAAAACTAAAAATGATTTATACTAAAAAGAAAGCTAGTAAAATGGATAGCAGAGGGTTAAAAATTAGTTAAAAAATAAATCACACTGCTGTTTACAAATTAATGACAGCCTTCATGAGAGGGACTATTACCTAAGGAGGCTATAATGGGGCTGCCAGCTGCGCAATGGCATTTAAGCTAGTTGTAAAACTGTCTCATAATTTTAGCCAGCCAGGCAAATACACACAGCCCGTAGTACAGCCTCCGTCGGTAAGAGTCCCTCTCATGCAGGCTGCAACCCCTATACAGCAGCACTTAAACTTGCAAAAACATAAAAAAAATATAATATGTGGGTTCAGTTCTGGAGCTATTACTTTCTGGTTCCTAATCCTCTCTTTCCACAATTTCTCAACTGTGGCAATTTTGCCTTCAAGTGAAATCCATCTGATCTTTAGTTTTAAATGGCTGTCACCACTCTGCAACACAGATTGAGGATAATTGTATTATCACAATGTTACTTCAAACACAGCACACAGGATAAGAATGACAAAACATGAACACAAGAAATTTGTATGTCCTACCTGTTCCCTTACTTTCAAAAGTTGTTATTAGAAAAATACCTTGGCCAAAAGCAGTAGTTGATAGCAAGTACTACAAACAAGGAAGGAAAAGAATTGTTATTGTTGTCCATCTATAAAAAGTTTACTTGCAACCTTTAACCCCAGGATTTCTGTGCAAAAAGCGGTTCAATTAATTTTCATAACCTTTTTTCCTATAAGAGAGTGGGGGACAGAGGCTGGCGATCGCTACACATAAGGGAAGAGGAAGGGAGGGCTAGCGCAGGGCTAGCGCAGCAGACAGGGGCAAGAAGAGGGGGGGGGGGTAACTACACAGCCAGGGTGGAGAAGGGAGGGGGAATGCAGCTGGAGCCGGCGGAGCAGAGAACCTGGAAATATCCCTGGCTGCAAGGATGAGTGTGGCTCTCCTTACTGCTTTCAGCATTTTTTGCAGGACGAGTTACACTTGTCCTTCCCGTTAGGGAGATTAAGTTTCCCTATAAAATTTGTTAGTTTAAAGGTACCATATTTTTCAGAATATAAAGTGGTATGGATTATAAGATTATACTATAAGATTATATGGTTTAGAGGGCAAAAATATGGGGAAAAAAATACTAAACCTGGGGCCATATGCAATTAACTTTTTCACCTGAGTTATCTCCTAGGAGATAATTTTCATTTTCTCTTTAAACTGACTTTTAAGCATTTTACAATTGAAAAAGTACCCAAATTTTGGTGAAATAGTACTATGAAATTCATATTGAGTATTTTCTTGCTTGCTGGTAGCTTAAAAGGCATTTTATGAGAAGTTGTGAAAATATCACCTCAGAGAAAACTCAGGTGAAGAAGGGAATTGCATCTGGGCCCTGGTGTGTTAATGGGTGAGTCATGGACATCTTATGGATTTTTTCCCCCCAAGATGTCTCTAAGCTATTCTACACAAACCCCTGCTGTCCTACCAGCTAAACTACACTGCACTACACACTACACTACACTAACCCCTGCTGCCCCATCAGCTGATCTGCACTACATTACACTACATGCTACACTATTCTAACTATACTAACTCTACACTAACACTGCAATCTCTCACCTGATCCTGCCACTGCACTCCTCTTCCTCTCACTCCAGTCCTGCTGCTGCACATTCGCTCTTTTTCTCCTCTAAGGCCCCGTTCACACTGCGTGTGGAAACGCGTGTGGGAGGCCGGCACGCACGACATCAGACAGTGCATACAGTGCACTGTCTGATGTTCACACTGCATGCGTTTCGGACCTGTGCGGTCCGGGAACGCACGCTGCACGCATTTTTTGCCAAAACGCATTTTTCAGCCACTCAACGCACACAAATGCGTTGCATTCCGCACGCATGGACATCCGCGTTTGTGATGTGAACAAGGCCTTACAGCTCTTGCAATCCCATACACTGTGGCCAACTGCAGCTATAAAGCTCAGGTCCTCGGTACTTCCTGGTCACCTTATATTTCCTGATTTATGGTTGACTTCGTGACCCCAGCGGCGCATGTGTGCTGTACATCATGCGTGACTCCGGCACATGTGCACCACTGTGGTCAAGTAGGGAACCACTAATCAGGAAGTAGGAGCTGACCACCAGGAAGTATGGAGGACCGGAGCTGTATAGCGCCAGGCGGCCACAGTGTACAGGAACTTGGAAGCTGCAGGAGGCTGAGGAGTGCATGTACAGCAGTAGGACCAGAGCGAAGGGGGGTGAGGGGGGTAGAGGAGCGCGGCCGCAAGTATATTCGGTATTCCAGTGGCAAGATGCGGTACTATATATTAACACGCACCCACTCCCCTCCCCCCACCCTTTTTTGGAAGAAAAAATGCATCTTATATTAAAAAATACAGTATATTTCATGCCAAGTTTGAAGTCACATACACATTAATTTAGCTACATTTTCCCAGTACCTGGCCATTTCAATACGCGATTTAGGTGTTATTTTTTTAACTTCTATTTTGTAAAATGTCCCTCCTAACACAGCAGCCTGCACTAAACTTAACCTTGTCTTCTGGCACATAGTGACATAAATAGTCATAGGAACCACAGTCCTGTGGTCCTGTGCCACAGGAGTGTGGGGATTTCTAGCTTACAATGCTTACAATTTCAGAGGGTGTATACTGAGCTAGTGACAAGCGAACAAAGAACTGCTAGAACACACACAAGCACAATTTAAATGGGATGGGTTCTGGCTACCTCATATGCATGAACAGGGATCCATATTTATTCATAAAAGCTGGTACACAAAAGTTATTTTTTATTTTATTGCACATCAGAATAGACAAGGCTCCAAAAGTAAGAATGACCAGCACTGAATGGTTCAAATAGATTATTTATTCACATCCACAAAGTGAATAACAACAGCCAGGACATCCATAAATGAAACAGGATGTAAATATAGCGCTCATTTATATAAATAGCTCTTGCCATAGACAGTAGATACAGGCATACTTAGGATCAAAGCTGTATCTAAATTGCAGCTAGGTTTGCACATAATGGACTGCCACCATTTTGAACCAAAAAAACTTTGTTTGTCAAGTGATGGCATACACCTATGACTCCAAACTATAACTTTACCCCTCCCTCCTACCATAGCACCAATAGCAAATCAGATGGACCTGATGGGACACTTAAAGCAAATCCACATAGCCAACACACCTGTGTCTGAAGCAACCCGTCTGTCCGGGACCGGGCCTACTCATGCCGGAAAAATATACTTACTTTTGCATATTGGCAGAATCTGGACTAGTGACAATTCTCATGTGACTCCACTGCGCGTCCATCCGTCATCACCAATGTTTCCATTCCACTTGAAACCAAGACTAAGAAGTGGTTGCAAATATACCGTGCAACTGCTCCATCTAGTGGACATAAGATCTAAATGCCACAAATTACACAGGCTGTGACAAGATTTTATATGTATGATAGAGAGGTTACAGCTTTCAAAATTGAAGCCTGGTGGATCAGGCATTTGAAGACTCGGGGCCTGATTCACAAAGCGGTGCTAACAGTTAGCACGCTGGTGAAAAGCTCTTTATCATGCCTAAACTCAGTTTAGGCATGATAAGTTTAGGTGTGATAAGTTTAGGGGCTCGATTCACAAAGCGGTGCTAACCCAGTTAGCATGCCTAAAAGACTTTAGGCATGATAACCATTGCACCATGCTGGTGAAAAGCCAGTTTAGGCGTGATAAGTTTAGGTGTGATAAGTTTAGGTGTGATAAGTTTAGGCATGATAAGTTTAGATAAGTTTAGATCGCTTGCAAAGTCCCGCACGCAAAGCAGCGCCATTAAACTTTATACAAAGTGCACCAGTCTTTGCTAGCGTAAAACTTTTGATCAGCTGTGCACTGCGGTGCTAACGCAGTTGGCGCTTAAACTTATCATGCCTAAACTTATCACACCTAAACTTATCATGCCTAAACTTATCACACCTAAACTTATCACACCTAAACTTATCATGCCTAAACTGAGTTTAGGCATGATAAAGGGCTTTTCACCAGCGTGCTAACTGTTAGCACCGCTTTGTGAATCAAGCCCCAGGTGTGATAAGTTTAGGCATGATAAGTTTAGGTGTGATAAGTTTAGGCATGATAAGTTTAAGCGCCAACTGCGTTAGCACCGCAGTGCACAGCTGATAAAAAGTTTTACGCTAGTAAAGTCTGGTGCACTTCGTATAAAGTTTAATAGCGCTGCTTTGCGTGCGGGACTTTGCAAGCGATCTAAACTTATCTAAACTTATCATGCCTAAACTTATCACACCTAAACTTATCATGCCTAAACTTATCACACCTAGGCCTCGATTCACCAAGCGGTGATAACTCAGTTATCACGCCTAAAAGACTTTAGGCGTGATGACCTTTTCACCACTGAGTTATCACCGATTTTTCCTGCTCTTTGCGCGAAGTTACCGCGCGCGCAAAGTCCCATAGGGCTTAATGGGAGCTTCGCGCGAAGCGCCGGTTGTTGCGCGCGCACTTACGCGCGTACGCGTGGCAACTTCGCGCGAGTTTCTTCTTATCATGCCTAAAGTGACTTTAGGCGTGATAAGGGCCTTTTCACCACGGTGCTAACACTTTGCACCGCTTGGTGAATCGAGCCCCTAAACTGGCTTTTCACCAGCGTGGTGCAATGGTTATCATGCCTAGGGCCTGATTCACAAAGCGGTGCTAACAGTTAGCACCCTAGTGAAAAGCCCTTTATCATGCCTAAACTCAGTTTAGGCATGATAAGTTTAGGCATGATAAGTTTAGGTGTGATAACTTTAGGCATGATAAGTTTAGGTGTGATAAGTTTAAGCGCCAACTGCGTCAGCACCGCAGTGCACAGCTGATCAAAAGTTTTACGCTAGCAAAGACTGGTGCACTTCGTATAAAGTTTAATGGCGCTGCTTTGCGTGCGGGACTTTGCAAGCGATCTAAACTTATCTAAACTTAGCATGCCTAAACTTATCACACCTAAACTTATCATGCCTAAACTTATCACACCTAAACTGGCTTTTTACCAGAGTGGTGCAATGGTTATCATGCCTAAAGTCTCTAACTGGGTTAGCACCGCTTTGTGAATCGAGCCCCTAAAGTCTCTAACTGGGTTAGCACCGCTTTGTGAATCGAGCCCTCTGAGTCTGAATGGCCTTAACAGGGAGTGTGAGTTGCTCCCTGTTTTATAAAATGTTTAAAATATGTGTATAAGGCAGTGTTACATTGCAGAGAGGTCAACTTATTATGTTTGCCACAATTCTTTCCCCCATTAAGTTTCATATTTTTCTTATATTCACACTTTTTTTCATTTTCATATAGCTGGAGCAGAGAGGAGATTTCCAATATGGACGGACATCTAAAGACTGGAGCAGCCCGTCTACGCCATGGTACGTGTGATGGGATGTTTCCTATCCAATGGCTGCTTTAGACATCTGAGCCTCTAATTTTAGGGGTTATACAGATATAGCTTAATAGGAGGTGTAGGGGGTGACATCACTGTCATACATATCACTATTAAAGATGGCCCGAACAGTTTGCCGGCAGACAGTACCTGGCAAAGATCAACTGTTCGCGCCCATTTTGGACAGTGAACACATAGGGCCTGATTCACAAAGCGGTGCTAACAGTTAGCACCCTGGTGAAAAGCCCTTTATCACGCCTAAACTCAGTTTAGGCATGATAAGTTTAGGTGTGATAAGTTTAGGTGTGATAAGTTTAGGCATGATAAGTTTAGGTGTGATAAGTTTAGGCATGATAAGTTTAAGCGCCAACTGGGTTAGCACCGCAGTGCACAGCTGATCAAAAGTTTTGCGCTAGCAAAGTGTGGTGCACTTCGCATAGAGTTTAATGGCGCTGCTTTGCGTGCAGGACTTTGCACGCTATCTACACTTATCTAAACTTAGCATGCCTAAACTTATCACACCTAAACTTATCACACCTAAACTTATCATGCCTAAACTGGCTTTTCACCAGCGTGGTGCAATGGTTATCATGCCTAAAGTCTCTAACTGGGTTAGCACCGCTTTGTGAATCGGGCCCCTAAACTTATCACGCCTAAACTGACTTTTCACCAGCATGGTGCAATGGTTATCATGCCTAAAGTCTCTAACTGGGTTAGCTTTGTGAATCGAGCCCATGGAGTGTTTGACCTGCCCCCTATACATCATCATTGAGCTAAACTTTAACCCCTTACCTCACAGTCAGCAGACACATGGCAGCCAATCAGCTAGAAAACCTTCCTGGACCCCCCCTTTTAAAACGAAGTTGCAGCCGCCACTTTGGATTTAGTCTCTGTCTGCTGTAGTTAGAGGAAGGGACAGAGAGAATTACTAAGATAGGGGAAGTTAGCTAGGTCTGTTTTCTTGTTCCTCGCTGACTGACTTGTTGTGAAAGCACCCCAATAGCCCTTTTGAGGGCTACTGAATCGTTCGCCTGGTGTTTTTTGTGTGTGCGACACTCCACAGCCCACTGGCACCCACCCAGAACTGTGCACACTACTGCTATTGTTTGCAATTGCCATATTAGTAGCAGGCACATTACCACTGCAGTGTTTGTTTCCCACTATATTTTGACAGTACTATTGCATATATCTGTGTGTGGCACTCCACACAGCCCACGGCCACTCAGACCTGTGTGCATAACACCACACTACTGCTGTTTGTCTTATTAGTAGCAGGCACAGTACCATTGCAGTGTTTGTTTCTCACTGTATTTTGATAGTACTATTGCATTTCTCTGTGTGTGACACTCCAGAGCCCACACTGACACCCAGAGCTGTGTGCACAACACACTACTGCTATTGTTTGACACATTAAATAGCAGGCACTGTACCACTCCAGTGTTTTTTCCCACTGTATTCTGTTAGTACTATTGCATATCTCTATGTGTGACACTCCACACAGCCCACTGACACCGAGAGCTGTGCGCACAGCACACAGTCAGGTGTCAGTACACTCATGGATGTAAGGTGTCATGATGATAATGATGATATAGTATCCATTGTTAGTGCCTTTTTGGAGTTGTCTGATACAGGTGAAGCAGTTGATGATGATGATGACGATGTGTTCATGGATGTCATGTGGGTGCCCACAAAAAGAGATGAAGAACAGAGGGAGAGTTCAGATGGGGAGACAGAGAGGAACAGGAGACAAGCTGTTGTAACTAGCAGGGGGAGCTCATCAAAAATGAGCTAGTGGCACTGTCAGACGGCATGTATAAGCACCTGGGGTTAGCCAGCCATCACGCTATTCAATGCCTGCTGTTGCCACCACCATAATGCCATCATTCCAAAGCTCACCAGTGTGACATTTTTTGTGTGTGTCTGCCTCTGATAACAGCGTTGCCATTTGCAACTTCTGTCAAAGGAAACTGTGTCGTGGGAAGTCCAACACCCACCTATGGACAACTGCTTTGCGAAAGGCACATGATCTCAAAACACAAACACCAATGGGATGAACACATGAGGAAAAGCAGCACACAAACTCAAAGCCACCATCCTCCTTCTGGTCCAGCATCTTCAGCCATGTCAACCTTTGCTGTCCTTGCCCCCTCTCAACCACCCTCCACCCCGCCTCTCACCCAGTGTTGCCAACTCATCCCTTTAATTACTGACACATATGAATTATACAGGTTTTGTGGCTAGGTAGATGCAGTTAAGGCACTGATTATGTGCAAATAGCCCCAGAACCTGTATAACTAAGATGTGTCAGTAATTAAAGGGATGAGTTGGCAACACTGCTCTCACCTTGAGAAATTCCTGCTCTTCTGCCCACAGACTAACAGTTAGGTGTCTGTCAAGGAAGTTTTTGAGAGGAAGAAGCCAATGTCTCAGAGTCACTCCCTTGCCTGGCATCTGGCAGCTAGCTTGTTGTAACTGTTAGCCTGCCAGCTTTTACCATACAAGCTGGTGGAGTCTGAGGGACACCGCCGTGGAAGGTACTGGGCAGAAACATTTTCTCCAAAACAGCAATCCCCAACCTGTACCGTAATGTGAAAAGACAAGTCATGGCAACTCTGGCACACAGTGTTGGGGAAAGGGTCAACATCCATCCTCGCCCCAACCTTATTTCCATCCATCCCACTCACAAACACATGCTCCCCCTACCCATCGGTCTCTGGAATGCTAGATCCGTTCGCAATAAACTTACAGTGGTCCACGACCTCTTCCTCTCCAAATCCCTCACCATCCTCGCACTCACTGAGACATGGCTCACCCCCTCTGACTCTGCCACAGAGGCTGCCCTCTCCTACGGGGGGCTTCACCTCAGTCACACCCCCAGACCAGTAAACAGGCCAGGGGGAGGGTTGGGTCTGCTCCTCTCTCCATCCTTCACATTCCGTGTCCTCACTCCACCTTCCTCCCTACAATTCACATCATTTGAGGCCCACACTATCCGCCTCTACAATCCTCTCCCAGCCATTGTTGCAGTCTTATACCGCCCTCCAGGCTGCACACGACAATTTCTCTACAACCTTGCCTCCTGGCTCCCACACATCCTTTCCTCTGACCTCCCCACCATCATCCTTGGGGATTTCAATATTCCCATCAATGAACCCAAGAACTCTGTTGTGACCCGGCTACTCACAATAGCCAACTCACATGGCCTAGTACAACACACCAATGCCCCCACTCACATGGCACGTCACACTCTCGACCTTATATTCACTAAATACACCACCATTGCAGACCTCGACATCGCACCATTTCCACCCTCAGACCATTACCTTCTCACCTTCAACCTTCTCACGGAAGGCACCTCCAAACTATCCGCCCACCCACCTGGTCGATGGCAGCGAGACCTACGCAAGCTAAACCCTGGCATCCTTGCTGACTCCTTCCATGGCCTCTCCTCCACTCTCCCCACCCTAACCTGTCCTAATCTTGCTGCAGCTCAGTATCGCCAAACTCTCTCATCAGTCATCAGCCCTAGAGAAAGCTGCTCCACCAATATTCCGCCGCAACCGACCCCCTAATCCTCAGCCCTGGCGCACTACCCATACTCGCAACCTCCAGAGGGAAACACGTGCCACTGAACGAAAATGGAGGAAAATTCGACTACATCAGGATTTCTTACAGTACAAGACTAACCTGCTGCAGTTCCACACTGCCCTTGCTCATGCGACGCAGGAATACTTTACCAAGCTCATCGGAGCACAAGCTTCCACTCCCTGGCGTCTTTTTGGCACCTTAAACTCCCTGCTTAAACCCACCTTCTGTTTACTCCCTGTCTGCCACAGGTTTAGCCACCCACTTCACCAACAAAATAGTCTCCATCCGTCAAGAAATATCCAATCTTCAATCTTCACCTCCCACCCGCTCACAACCAACTCCTCCTCCACCCTATCCTCCCCCCACCTCCTTCACTCCTACTACCACTGAGGAAGTCAACCACCTACTGTAGACTTCCCATACCACTACCTCCCCCCTTGACCCTATCCCTTCTGATCTACTTCAGCCTCACTTCACGGATCTGGCCCCAGTCCTCACTACCCTGTTTAACCTCTCCCTATCCACAGGCACCTTCCCCTCAGACTTCAAGCAGGCCACAGTACTGCCCCTGCTCAAGAAACCCTCCCTCGACCCCTCGCTACCCTCCAACTACCGCCCGATCTCCCTCCTCCCCTTCACCTCAAAACTCCTTGAGCGTCTGGTTCACAAACGCCTGACCCAGTACCTCAATGCCAACTCACTACTAGACCCACTGCAATCTGGATTTCGGCCTGCCCACTCAACCGAAATGGCTCTCACCAAAGTGGTCAATGACCTTGCCTTAGCTAAAGCTGAAGGTAAATACTCCATTCTCCTCCTCCTTGACCTTTCAGCAGCTTTTGATACAGTAGATCATCCCCTACTCCTCCAGTCCCTCCAATCCATGGGCATTCACGATCTTGCCCTGACCTGGCTTTCATCCTACCTCTCCAACCGCTCCTTTACAACCTCCTTCAATGAGTCCTCGTCCACCCCCAACCACCTCTCAGTGGGAGTCCCCCAAGGCTCGGTCCTTGGCCCCCTACTGTTCTCCCTATACACATCCTCCATTGGCAAGGTTATCTCCTCCATGGGTTTTAACTATCATCTGTATGCAGATGACACCCAAATCTACCTCCACACCCCTGACATATCCACCACTACCATGGACAAGGTCTTCTCCTGCCTATCTGCCATCTCCTCCTGGATGTCCTCTAGGTTCCTGAAACTAAATCTAGACAAAATGGAATTTATGATCTTCCAACCCCGGGCATCCCTGGTCCTTCCAGATGTGCAGGTCACTGTTAACCACACTACCATTTGCCCTACCTCTCAAGCCCGCTGTCTGGGTATCACCGTGGACCCCGCACTCTCCTTCACCCACATCCAAAACCTCACAAAGTCCTGCAACTTCCACCTTCGTAACATCTGTAAGATTCGCCCTTTCCTGACCTCTGCCACCACCAAACTCCTCATCCATGCCCTCATAATTTTCCGCCTCGACTACTGCAATGCCCTTCTGTCTAGTCTCCCTATGACCCGAATAACCCCACTGCAGTCCATCATGAATGCGGCAGCCAGAATTATCCACAACTCCCATTGCAACACCAGGGTGGCTCCGCTCCTTGAATCCCTCCACTGGCTTCCTATCCAGTCCAGAATCAGATTCAAGATATTGTGTCTGACTTACGAATCCGTCCACAAAACCTGTCCAACCTACATTTCTGATCTTACTCAGAGATACACACCAAGCCGCTCACTCCGCTCCTCCAATGAACTTCGCCTGACCGTCCCCCACATCATACAGTCCCATGCACGCCTCCAGGACTTCTCAAGAGCCGCTCCAACACTATGGAACTCCCTACCTCCACCCATTAGGGCAGCCCCCTCCTTCAACACCTTCAAGAAGGCCCTCAAAACTCACCTTTTCACTCTGGCCTACCACCCCTCACAATTGCTCTAAACCCACAGCTGAACTCTGGTCCCCTACCTCTCATGTCCCTACCTCTCCCTCTAGATTGTAAGCCTTTGGGCAGGATCCTCCTCCTTTTGTGTCCTACCTGATCATGCACCTCCATTACTGTGAACCCATGCTATGCATTTGAGTGAACCTAACTTGCCTAATCTCCATGCTCCCCTCCAGTGACTGACTAAGCATTACCTTGTACTCATACTGTGCTGTGTGATCTGGTTTTCTTGTATTCCTGTATTGTCATATTGCTGTTTGTCACCCCTAACTATTGTCTGTAACCTAAATTAATGTCCAGCGCTGCGTAATATGTTGGCGCTTTTTAAATACAATAAATAATAATAATAAAGGGTCCATCTGACCACTGATACCTGGTCCGCAAAGCATGGTCAGGGCAGGTATATCACGTAAACTGCGCATTGGCTAAACCTGTTGATGGCTGCCAAGCATGGAATGCCAACTAGATATATATATATAGTGGGTAACGTCCTTTTTTGAAAAAAGTGGAGGATTGAAACACAAGTCCCTTTAGGGGCAATCCACCTTGCCCGCAATGACCTAGGTAATTTATAGTAAAGGACTTTAGAAAAAACACGGAGGTAAAGTGCAGTTTGGCAAAAACTTTGTAGAAAAAACTTTATTAATACAAAATATCAAAAAATCAGCAAAGATTTAAAAGCTTTTTCAATTCCACACATATCGTAGGTCTTCATATGGTTAAATCACTGCCATAAGGTATGAATAATTGAAGCCGATAAGTAAGTGTTGTATTCTGGCTTGATTTAATATTGGAGGAAATTTTTGTATCTTATAGGCAACGACACATGTTCGTTTCGGGCTTCTTATATCATAAATTTGCCCTTCATCAGGCCGCAATACAAATATCTAAAATACAAACAATAAAGACAAATATTAAAAACAAGGCTCGAGAGACCATAAGCTCAAAATAGAGCAATGAACAAGGAAAGAAAGCTCCACCAATTGTGATTTCTGATATGCAATCCACATGGTCCAGAATAAGTCCTGAGCCTGCATATCAGGAAAAGAATTGGAATATAGACACCAAACCATACAATGATTATATAGGGCTCATATCATAGAATGAAAAAGAAAAAGACTGTGACCTAGAAGAAAAAATCTAAAGCAGATCTGCCACGCAGACTAGTAAATGTCAGTCAATGCATCACTGCTGGTGACTAGAGAACAACCACCATATTAGTACAGAAAGTTAAAGTCCTTCAAAGCACCAAGAATCCACTAATAGTAAGAAGAGAAGAACCATAGGCTTTAAGAGAAGGTCCACAGCCGATTTGCACCAAGGACTAGTAAATATCAGTCCACGCATAGCTGCTAATAACAAGAAATCCTCAGAAACCACACACCAATCTAATATAGGCAACGCCAGAGATCCACTAAAAGAAAGTGAAAAAAAGGGAAAAAAAGAGTGGGAAAAAACCAAATACAGATATTTTAAATGTAATGTAGGATACACTTGCACAAACCTGTGTAATAAAGAGGATCAGCGCAGGGCCAGAAATTTATAAACAGTAGACACAGGCATCTGAACCATGCAGATGCACATAGGGAACTGTAAAAATACAGGAATGCATATACGTATAATTATTAGAGATAAAACACAGGTGCCCCAATACACAGTGCCCCCAATATCCTCTTCTGAATGCAGATATCAGCCCAAATATACCAGCATAGGAGCACAAGTATAAGAAGAAGGGGTTCCCTATTAAGTTTTCCCACTATGCCACATGTGACACCAACTTTGTGGTATATGGCATCAAGTGCCCATGTGGCAAGATGTACGTTGGGGAGACCACGAGGGCAGTGAAGGAACGTATCACTGAACACAAGTCTCGAATTAATGTGGCCATTAGACGGGGTTTGGACCCCTCTCAAATTGATTCCCCGGTGGCCCAACACTTTGTGGAAATGGGCCACTCGGCGAATCAGTTGAGATTTTGTGTTTTAGATATAGTCCACCCTCTCAGGCGAGGAGGCAACAGGGAATCCACTTTATTACATAAAGAAGCTTGGTGGATAAAGTTCTTGCAAACACTGCATCCTACTGGCTTAAACATTGATTATAGACCTCAATAGATGATCAATGAATAGTCTAATGATTGTTTCTCTGCCTATCCATTACATGCATGTTTAGGTAGATGTCTTTTTTATTTTTATCTTTGTGCTCATATTTCTTTCTTTACTTTTTCAGGGACTTTGACCTTTAAATGTGGGATCACACTTGCACGGACCAGTTGTCTGAATCTTGGTAAAAAGAAAAACATTTCTTCCTGGGGTCCTCAGTATACAGTGCCTACCGGTGTCTTAAATATTCGCAAAATCTTGAGTGAGGTGGAGTCACATAATATATGAGGTTTAGAGGTGTCTTCATTAAAATGTTAATTGCCCTCTTTCCTTATCCCCTCGTTGACAGCCTTTTTTACTTTTTTTTACCTTATTTTGGGTGGTATTAATACCCCTTGTGCCATATACTTTGGACCTGTTTAGACTTTTAGATTGTGAGTATTGACATAGGCTATTGGCCCCAATTTTATTCAATTTTGCTTAACTTCCGCCTTCATTTAGTCTGGTCCTTATGGCATTTCCGCCTATTGGTGTTACAATAGGTGGCCTCCGCATTTGTGCGCTTCACCGCCGATGGTAACCCATTTCCGTATTCACTTATGCCTGACCTCTATGACATTTCCGCTCTATGCAGTCTCCGCGTCATGTCTCCGCCTTGTATCACAGGCGGATTGGTAATTCCGTACTGGGGATGCAGTTAGGACGATTATGACCGCCCACTTGCCTGCTCCCCATTGGCGTAGCACTACGTCTGTACACGCAGGCGTGCATTGGTGCGTCGTGGCGAGTCTATGCCGGGACGCACGACCTGAGAAAGCGGACGCTGATTGGCTCTGGGTCCGCACAGGCGCACTGGCGAATACAGGACGCCAAGTGCAGATATTTAAACAGCGATGAGCGCCATTGTGGTTAGGGTCTCCAGCCTAGCAGCGTCGCTCCTCTATAACGCCGTGGAACAGTAAGTATCATCGTACTATCTGGGTCCATCTAGATCCCTTGGGTAGTTAGACATACATTTTGATTGTGGTATTGCATTACTAATTTTGTGGATATATATTTTACCTAGTATGATACCATGGAGGGCTTCTTTCTATTTATACTTGTGCTCCTATGCTGGTATATTTGGGCTGATATCTGCATTCAGAAGAGGATATTGGGGGCACTGTGTATTGGGGCACCTGTGTTTTATCTCTAATAATTATACGTATATGCATTCCTGTATTTTTACAGTTCCCTATGTGCATCTGCTTGGTTCAGATGCCTGTGTCTACTGTTTATAAATTTCTGGCCCTGCGCTGATCCTCTTTATTACACAGGTTTGTGCAAGTGTATCCTACATTACATTTAAAATATCTGTATTTGGTTTTTTCCCACTCTTTTTTTCCTTTTTTTCACTTTCTTTTAGTGGATCTCTGGCGTTGCCTATATTAGATTGGTGTGTGGTTTCTGAGGATTTCTTGTTATTAGCAGCTATGCGTGGACTGATATTTACTAGTCCTTGGTGCAAATCGGCTGTGGACCTTCTCTTAAAGCCTATGGTTCTTCTCTTCTTACTATTGGTGGATTCTTGGTGCTTTGAAGGACTTTAACTTTCTGTACTAATATGGTGGTTGTTCTCTAGTCACCAGCAGTGATGCATTGACTGACATTTACTAGTCTGCGTGGCAGATCTGCTTTAGATTTTTTCTTCTAGGTCACGGTCTTTTTCTTTTTCATTCTATGATATGAGCCCTATATAATCATTGTATGGTTTGGTGTCTATATTCCAATTCTTTTCCTGATATGCAGGCTCAGGACTTATTCTGGACCATGTGGATTGCATATCAGAAATCACAATTGGTGGAGCTTTCTTTCCTTGTTCATTGCTCTATTTTGAGCTTATGGTCTCTTGAGCCTTGTTTTTAATATTTGTCTTTATTGTTTGTATTTTAGATATTTGTATTGCGGCCTGATGAAGGGCAAATTTATGATATAAGAAGCCCGAAACGAACATGTGTCGTTGCCTATAAGATACAAAAATTTCCTCCAATATTAAATCAAGCCAGAATACAACACTTACTTATCGGCTTCAATTATTCATGCCTTATGGCAGTGATTTAACCATATGAAGACCTACGATATGTGTGGAATTGAAAAAGCTTTTAAATCTTTGCTGATTTTTTGATATTTTGTATTAATAAAGTTTTTTCTATAAAGTTTTTGCCAAACTGCACTTTACCTCCGTGTTTTTTCTAAAGTCCTTTACTATAAATTACCTAAGCATGGAATGCCAAGCAGGCCTGCTGCCACCTGCTCTTCTCCTCCTCCTCCATCCTCTTCGCTATCCTCCTCGGCTGAGCTCTCCTCTTCTGCTGCTGCGGCTTTCTCTACTACAACAACAACAACTGCATCCCCCCACTCCCTAGGGCCTATTCCACATCCGATGGTGTCATGCCTTCCTGGGCCTGACTTGCCTGCAAGCCTAGAGTCACACTGGACACGCACTCCTGGCCGCTCTGAACAGGTGGATCAGTGGCTGACCCCTCACCAACTGGAGATCGGCAAAGAGTTGTGTAACAACGAAAGCAATCTGTTGGCGGCATTGATTTCGGGAAAGTTTACACATGTGCCGTGCATGGCACATGTCAAATCTTATTATACAATGCAAGCTTACAGGAGGTCCTCAAGCAGTTCAGGAAGGTGTGTGTGGCCATCTCAGGCATTCCTACAAGGCCATGGCATGCTTTGCATAGATTCAGTGGCAAAAGAACCTGCCAGTGAGACGCTTGATTTGTGACAGCCCTACTCACTGGAATTCAAGTCTGCTAATGTTCGACCGCTTGCTCCAACAAGAAAAAGCCATTTATGAGTATCTGTACAAGCGCGGTGCTAGGACAGGTCTTGGGGAGCTGTGGATTTTTTTTGCCACATTACTAGATGCTCATGCGCAATGCATGTAGGCTCATGCGTACTTTTGAGGAAGTGAAAAACCTGGTGAGTTGCAGTGAAGGCACCATCAGCGACCTGATCCCATAAGCTTTCTTTCTGGAGCATGCCCTGCAAAGCGTGGTGGATCAGGCTGTAGAGGAGTGTGACCAGGAACCATCACCACCACCTGAACCAGATTTGTCGTCCACACCTGATGTACCTGCGGCAATGCAGAGGGAGGAGTCGTCTGAGGAAGAGCAGTCAGAGGAGGAAGGTGGCTTTGAGGAGGAGATGGAAGAACAACCTCAGCAGGCATACCAGGGGGCTTGTGGTCACCTTTCGGGTTCCCAGAGGTTTTATATGTGGCTGAGGGGAGGAGGAGAACTTCCGTGATATCAGTGAGGAAGAAGAATGAGAGATGGCTAACTCAGCATCCAACCTTCTGCAAATGGGGTCTTTCATGCTGTCCTGCCTGCTGAGGGGCCCCCATATAAAAAGGCTCAAGGGAATGACCTGTACTGTGTGGAAATGCTACTAGACCCTTGGTAGAAGCACAAAGTGTTTCCGAACTACCAGAAGTCGGAAAGTATGCAGCAGTTGCACAACAGCCTGCAAAGTATACTGTACACTGCGTTCAAGAGTGATGTCACAACACAATGGAAATCTAACGGGAACACTGGTAAGGACAGGATGCTGTTCAGATGTGTAGAGATGGCCTAAAAGGTTCACCAGCAGACAGTTCCCGGTGGATATCAGCTGTTCGTGTCCACGACGGGCGTCAAGCACATGGCGTATTCGACCTGCCCCCTATACACCATCATTGAGCCAAGGTTTGACCCCTTATATCACAGTCAGCAGGCACATGGCAGCCAATCAGCCTGCACTCCCTCCCAATCACCCCTCCCTATAAAAATACTGTTGCGTCGCCCATGTTTTATTCTGTCTCCTTTAGTGAGAGGAAAGGAGAGAGCGCATTGCTGAAATAGGGGAAGTTAGGTAGGCCTGTTTTTTGTTGTTCCTCGCTGACTGACTTGCTGTGAAAGCACCCCAAATGGCCCTTTTCATGGCTGCCAGTGCCTTATACATCATTCTGCTCTTTTTTGTGTGTGTGTGTGTGTGTGACACTCCACAGCCCACTGGCACCCACCCAGAGCTGTGCACAGTATTACTACTTACTGCTATTGTTACCCCAATAAGTTGCAGGCATAGTAGCCAACCATTATTGGCAGAGGATGAAGGTGGTAAGGATGTTATACCACCTGATATGTCTCAGTCAGATGTCAATACACACATGAGGTGTCATGATGATGTTGTAGTACCTGTTGTTGGTGCCTTTTTGGAGGTGTCTGATACAAGTGAAACAGTTGATGATGATGATGATGATGATGATGATGATGACGATGTGTCCATGGATGTCACATAGGTGCAAGCAAGAAGAGATGAAGAAAAGGAGGACAGTTCTGATGGGGAGACAGAGAGGAGGAGGAGACAAGTTGTTGTAACTAGCAGTGGAAGATCTTCAAAAGGAGCTAGTGGCACTGCCACACAGCATGTATCGGCACTTGGGGTCAGCCAACCAACACGCCCAACAACTTCTGCTGTTACTACCACCACCAGCAGCAGCAAAATGCCGTCAACCCAAAACTCACCAGTGTGGTAATATTTTGTGTGTCTGCCTCTGACAACAGCAAAGCAATTTGCAACCTGTGCCACCTGTGCCACAAGAAGTTAGTCCGCCATCTATTACCTTACAAGTTGGTGGAATCTGAGACCTTTAAAAATGTGTTTCGATTGGGACCCCGCAGTACCCGGCAGAACTTATTTGTCCAGGAAGGCAATCCCCAACCTGTACCACAAGTCAAGGCATCTCTGGGACACAGGCCTGCTGCCAGCCATCCACTTGCTGACCCCCACTGGCAAGCCTCCACTGTGTGGGTCTGCATTGGAGTTGGTGACACCACCACGAATGGCAGGCAGGCCTGCTGCCACCTCTTCTCCTCCTTCTCCCCCTTCATCATCTTCTTCGCGATCATCCTCAGCTGAGTCCTCCTCTGTTGCTGCTGCACTCTCCTCTACTACAATTGCACACCCCTAGCTCCCCAGGGCCTATTCTACCTCCCAGTGCATGTACCAATAACCTTTTTTTCTAAATGACATTGACATTTTTTTTCTAAATAACAATACATTTTTTTTTTATAAATAACAATAACATTATTTTTCTTAAATTAAATTTTTATGTGTGAACCTGCACATACATGTGGAGAGCCAAGTCACCGCCTCTCTTGTCAGTGACACTCACCAGGGATGCAACAAACATTCATTTTCTTTTTTAAAAATTTCAATTTTGGGGGTAAAATGTGTAGGACATGACATTGTTTGGCCTCTGCTACAGCGTTTGCAAAAAATGTTTTATTTTATTTTTTTGGTCAAATTACAAAAACTATACATACATGTGCAGAGCTAAGTCATCCCATCTCTTATCAGTGTCACTTTACTGACCCATGTCATATTCCAGATCTGGTCGTGAATCTCGCGTGGCTGCATGGTCGCGTAACTAGTTAGCATGCAGGAATTCACAAATAAGCCAAAATAAAAAATATATAATAATTATGTTGTACACTGCTTCCATCGTACAGTTTTATTAATAACTTCCCATCATGGCCTGTGCTACACGCCCACTCTGGTCCGTTCAGTTGAGCACACATGCAGCACCACACACCTAAGTGTCTTACAGACCTGTTAGCACTCAGTCTTGGTTAACGTGGCGTTTGGTCTGTCTGTGTGAAGCAGACATAACTCTTACACTACCACCATGTGTACAATTTCAATCAAAATAAGTGCTACTCACCCGGGGCTTCCTCCAGCCCCAAGCTCCCAGCATGTACTCGCTGCAGCTCCGCCGCTCCAGGTCGCCGCAGCTCCAGGTCAGCCTGTACTGTGCCTGCAGGAGCGGTGCTGTCAATCACAGCCACATGGACTTGAACTACTGCGCTTACGCAGTATGCTCCGATCCACATGCCGGTGATTGACAGCGCCGCTCGCACAGGCGCAGTACAGGCTGACCTGGAGGTTGGCCTGACATCATCACCGGGGACCGGGAGGCAGCAGCGGTGAACGACTGATGACGGAACTGTGGCAAGGGACATGCTGGGAGCTTGGGGTTGGAGGAAACCCCGGGTAAGTAGCACTTATTTTGATTAAAATTGCCTGATATCTCCTTTAAGCAGCCCTTTATTCCTCAAATGTAGGAATGTTCTGTGATTTCTGCCCTTTAGGGATTAAAACCTACGTAATTTTTGATGGGACTTTTGGCATAGATCCCGCTCTGGCATGCCACATTCCAGGTGTTAGCCCCCTGAAACCACTTTTCCATCACTTTTGTGGCCAGAAAGAGCCCCCGTAGGTTTTAAAATTTGCCTGCCCATTGAAGTTTATGGCAGTTCACCAGGTTCATGCAAGCTCAAACTTTTAAGTTCAAGTTCGGTGTCCGCGAACCCAAAATTTGATGTTCCCAATATATCTCTACCGAGGTGTTGGTGATGTCAGACATGCACACTTTCTTAAGTCCAACGCATTACCACAGCCCTTCAGGATCCACCCTCAGAGAAAGCCTAACTGACAGGTAGTGGACTACCTGGCCTTAACTGCGGATTTCAACACTCTGAGGTCCGATGAACCCCTGGACTACTGGGGTGCAGGCTTGACATGTGGCCTGAGCTGTCACAAATTTGCCATCGAACTTCGGTCTTGCCCCGCCTCAAGCACCCTGTCAGGAAGGACCTTCAGTGCAGCAGGAGGGATTGTTACTGACAAGAGAAGTCGCATAGGTCACCAAAGTGTTGACTACCTGACCTTTATTAAAATTAATGAGGCATGGATCCTGCCTGCTGGAAGACTTGCAAATCAGTCCCCACACAGCTGTATTTCCATTCTGCACACGGCGTGAGTTCTTCACCACACAAACAAGGCTCCAGGTTAATCCTGAATTTTTAAAGCCGGCTGCTACAAAACCTAATTTTTCTGGCATGTGGCTGTACATGCCCAATGTTTCCAGCCTCTGGTGCTACACAGTGGCTGCAACAACTAAAAAAAGGCATGTACATGATGTCAATTCCCCTTTGTGATTGTTACCTTGTCATAATGAAGGGGCTTGCATATCACAATGAAGCAATGACCTATATGAGTGTGTTAGGGGCACACACAAGATGCTAAGATTGTTGCTTCATTGTGGACAGACCAAATTCGATCGGCTAGATACGTTTTGGTAAAACCTTTTTTTTTATGGTCACCTCAGGCGATCATTCAATAAAGCCTACTAGGCCAACACTGGGCCCACACTGTAGAATCAGTGTTTTTGGGTCACTTTACTGTCATTGAACTCCCTCAGACCAACCATAGGGGCTGGAAAACTCCCATTGCTTGCACTCTCGCCAACGTGCACACAAGCACGGCGATCACTACAGAAAGATTGCCACCGAGAGGACTAACATTTGAGTCCCGAGAGTGTCAACTATTAACAACTCTTTGCACCTGCAGCACCCGAACATCTAAGTTCCTCAAAGTCTAAGTTACATTAAATCTTGCGTGGCTGCATGGTCGCTTAACTAGTTAGCATGGTGGAGTTCACAAATAGGCTAAAAAACCCAAAAAAATTAGGCTGTACACTGAGCCTGTCTGTTTGGTAAAACTTGTAGCAACGCTGGTCCGTTCACTGGAGCGCTCATGCAGCACCCGCACATCTAAGAGCCTCAAAGACCTGTTACACTCAATCTCGCATGGCTGCATGGTCGCGTAACTAATTAGCATGGTGGTGATCACAAATAGGCTAAAAAAATAAATTAATTAATTAAACCATACCTTTAAAGTTCACTGAGACAAAAGATACTCACCTGGGGCCTACGCCAGTCCCTTTGAGGCCACTCGGTCCCTCGCCATCTCCCTAGGCCATCACTGTGCCGGTACACTCAGTAATTACTGCCCAGGTGCAGAGTGCTCCCTGGTCGAGTACCAGGCCATCCTGCAGGTATGGTATGGTTTGGGCTCATAGGTGTATGCCTTCACTTGACAAAAAATGGTTTTCCTTTAGAAGCGGTGACAGTTCATTGTGTGCTAGCCTAGCTGCAATGTAGACAAGGCTTTGATCCTACGTATGCCTGTATCTTCTGTCTATGGTAAGAGCTATTTTTATACATGAGAGCTAAAGTTACATTCTGTTTCATTTATTGGATGCCCTTGCTGTTGTTATTCACTGTGTGGAATGTACTGTAAATAAATCATCTATTTGAACCATTCAATGCTGCTCACACTTACTTTTGGCGTTCACAAGTCTGTTGCAGCCATACAGACTAGACCGTGCACGAAGAATTGATGCAAGAAAGGTGTGCCATTTGATGAGTACATTAAAAAAAAGAGGGGGGCTAAGGTAAATAGAATCATTTTGAGTGATTTGCTTTCTTAGTCCATCTCAAAGGTCCTCTAGCAGCAAAGTACTGTATATAGAGCCACTTAAAGTGGGATTGTACTCGTAAAACTAAAATTTTAGAAACTCTAAGATACATAATATAATATTTGAAAGCATTTCAATGTATTCCCTGTGTGTAAAATTGATTATTTTCACTGCAGAGAGCAGTAGAAGCTTGCTTATTACTGCTCATCGGCAAAGGCAACAATCTGCTTATGTCTTTACTCTGCCTCCAACCTTTTCTGCTGAAGTGACTCTGCAGTTGTCAGGGTGATATATATATTCAGTGAGATGGGAAGGGGGTTAGAGTGATGAAAGGATCAAGGAGAGTCTTGCTTTTTCCAATTATAAGAGACAAGCAGGATTCTACTGCCCTCTGCAGTGCAAATAAGCAATTTTGAGCACTGGGAATGATTTCACATGTTATTTTATGTAACAGAATAGTTACTGAACTTTTTGTATTGGGAGTATAATCCCAATTTAAAGAGAAATGTATAGCACAGGTCAGCTTTGGCAGAGAGATAAGTATTTCAGCCACAACATGAATGTTAATCTATGTTTTAAAACAAAAAATCATGTATTCTTTTTTCTTATTTCACTTAAAAACCCAGCAGCTTCAAGTCTTATTTCTTTTAATCATTTTTCCTAGAAAAAAAAACAAAGATATGTACAGTATGATCATTCCCACATCTAATGTTCTGATATGCCTGAATACTTTGGGGCTGATCCAATTCATAATGTAAATTATCTCATAGGAGAAAACTTAGTAGAAAAAGTGAATTAGATCAGGCCCTTTGTTTCGCAGAACTGAAGATATCTATGACTGAAAAGGAAAGATCTACCTAAAAAATACTGGTGCATATGACAACACCTTTATTTAGTTTGATGTCTTTGGAGGTGGTATTGTGAAAGTTCATATTGCACTGACTGTTTACCTAGCAATGAAAAGGCAAAATCAGTGTTCCCACCCTGTGGGCTTCACTGCATGGGTAATGTTTTCTGCATGAGTTACTGAAAGAATAAAACTGTTCAAGTAACAGTTGGCTAAGTTCACAAAGAATGTGAGTTATCTGAAATTATAGCTAATTTTATTTGACTACTTTGGTTGCTTTCAATTCAAATAGCACACAATTAAGTATTGTAAACCAAACTGCTTTTTAGTCCTCTCAGAAATTGCTGTTTATCATTTTTTTAATTAAAAGAAAATGTTTTGATATGGTACTATAAAGGAAAAAGGATTCTAGTTACAAATAAATTTGATCTAAGTCTAGCAGGACATATTCTATTATTACAAAGAGGAAACAAGTGTTGACTTACCAATAAAAACTGAGTAGCAAAATTAAACTGCTTCTGTAGAACAAGTAGTGTGATGTATGGTAGAAAGTTAATTATATACAGTAAACTTCCACAAAGTGCTGCAGTACTTGCTTTGTTAAAAAATATGCTGACCAGGAAACTAAACATAATAACAGAGATCCCAAATTCCAAAAGAAAAAGAAATATGATGACCACATTGCTGTGAGCAAGAATGCCACTCAGGTTAAGAATCAATACAATGATGAAGCTGCTGATTATGACAATCCCAATATTTTCAAGGAGCCAGGCAAGAAAATTTGATTCACTTTGAACACCCATTATCTTCAGGTACTGAAAAGAAAGAAATACAAAAATAAATGAATAGAATAACAAACCGCACAGAAATGTTTTGACATACCTGTTCTGGGAAATGGATATCTCTTTGGGTGAAATCTACAGTTTATATACATATACAGGTAAGCCCCGGTTAACAAACGAGATAGGGACTATAGATTCGTTCTTAACCTGAATCTGTTCTTAAGTCAGAACAACATGCTACCTCTGCCCCCTGCACCTCCTCTGTGCCCCCTGTGCCGCCAGTGTCCCCCTCTCTGTCACCTCTGCCCTCTGTGCCTGCTTATACAAGTTTAAAAGCCATTTTTTCTTTGAATTTTTTTTTAAATCAATTTTCTCAAAATCTACAAGTCCAATTTGAAACATTATTTTTTTGGCTTGTTCCCATTGAAACACTGGGCTCGATTCACAAAGCGGTGATAACCCAGTTAAAGACTTTAGGCGTGATAACCATTTTTATCATGCCTAAACTCAGTTTAGGCATGATAAGTTTAGGCATGATAAGTTTAGGCATGATAAGTTTAGGTGTGATAAGTTTAGGCATGCTAAGTTTAGATAAGTTTATATCGCGTGCAAAGTCCCGCACGCAAAGCAGCGCCATTAAACTCTATGCAAAGTGCACCAGACTTTGCTAGCGCAAAACTTTTGATCAGCTGTGCACTGTGGTGCTAACCCAGTTGGTGCTTAAACTTATCACGCCTAAAAACTTATCACACCTAAACTTATCATGCCTAAACTTATCACACCTAAACTTATCACACCTAAACTTATCATGCCTAAACAGAGTTTAGGCATGATAAAGGGCTTTTCACCACGGTGCTAACTGTTAGCACCGCTTTGTGAATCAGGCCCACTGTATCCATGCCGTTCGTATCGGCGGGTCAGTCGTAAGTTGGGCGTTCGTAAGTCGGGGACTACCTGTATTTTATATTGCTCAATTTTTCACAATAGTTGTCCTTTAAAGAAAATCCAAGGTGGGTTCTAAGAGTCCCATTAGTACACAGAGGCTGGGTCTGCATATAATGCCCAGCCTCTGTTGCTATACTATCTCTCTCCCTCCAGGCCCTCCCTGCGCTCTGCTGGCCCCCATAAATTAACCCGCCATGCTAGCGACACGCAGTGTGTCACTAGCAGGCTGTTTACATCCACACTGTCACTCTTCCCCCCCCCCTTCTCTATATCGCCGCTCCCCGCCTGCATCCCTTCCATCCCCGCTTATTGGAGGGAAGGGACGCAGGCGGGGAGAGACGATAGAGAGGAGGCGGGGAGTGGCGGAGAGTGACAGTGTGGATGTAAACAGCCTGCTAGTGACACGCTGCGTGTCGCTAGCATGGCGGTTTGATTTATGGGGGCCAGCAGAGCACAGGGGTGTCTGGGGGGAGGCAGTATAGCAACAGAGGCTGGACATTATATGCAGACCCAGCCTCTATGTGCTTATAGGATTCTTAGAACCCACATTGGGTTCTCTTTAAAACACCATTCTGTTTTTGAATATAGTTCTTTGTCCAAAATTATATTGTTATATATTTGTAATTTTAATTCCAATACTTTCCCTCAAGCAAAATGATAAAACAACAAGATACAACAACAACAAGGCATAATTAATAATTAATTTTACTTTGTAGTTCAACCTGTAAAATTCAATCTAAAATGAACAGTTCTAAAGTTAAAACCTGAAATTCCAATTTAGTTCACATGCTGCCACCAATTGTCATCTTTCTGTTTTCAAAGGATAGAGTGACATTGCTACTATTATCATTAATTTATTTATTCGGAAAGGAGGGTGTGACAAATCAACGTTTATTCGTCCTAAATAGGTAGTTAGAGCCTTATGAAATATTCCCTGTTGCCACTATTAACAAAATGACAACAGATAGGGAAAGGCTTGGTTTCTAAAAAGACCAGGGAAGCCAGGGGTTAACAGTTCCTCTCCCTGGTCAAATGTAGCAAATGCTCTTATTACCTAGGTTTTTCACACCTCCGTGTGACAAAGGGTCCTGGGCATTCAGGGACCCCCAACCAGGCAGAAAGAGGGAAATCTCACAGCTCCACTGCCCTAACCCGGACTTGGTGGCTCCTCAGCTCCGTACATGAAAAAAGCAGCCACAGGAGGTCCTGCTAACATCCTGCAGAAGCCACTTAGAGACCACAGCTGGCTTTCTCAGTGACCAGTTAGGAAACCTATCTGTGACCTCACAAAAATGAAATCCATCTTTTGTCATAAAGATGACTTTCCAAATAGGCAACAGCCTTTAGAACCCGCTTATTATGAAATTCGGAACAAACCACACAATTGGACTTTTCCGAATTAACGGTAAGCCCTGCCAAAGCAGAGATATGCATTTTGGGGTCACCGTTCACTCTAAACCCCCCAAGTTTGGTATTAGCAGATGCACACACTTGTGCTGGTTATGAATATTTATTCGGGTTCTTGATATTACCCACGGGCATGCCGAGAGCGGGCAAAATATGAATTGGCCCAAACCTCTCCCTGCCTAAGGGGGCACTGCCTTATTCAAATTGCACAAGGCTGGACTTGTATGTGTCATAACTCCTCCCACCTACAGTGAGGAACAAAACTGACATGACCCCAAAAGTCCAGGTCCTTTTACCTTTAATCTGACGCCTAGTAACATCCTGGCAGCCCGCAAGGACACGGGTCAAAACCTCCATTTTGGAACTATTTCTAACAAAGGCCTGTTGGTCGCATGGCAACCGCCATTTTGGACTTTACGCCAAAGACTTGCGATTGCCGCATGGACTACCAATAACGGTATTTGAACTGTATATTCGGACATTCTGTTTTGTTTTCATCTCTACTCTCTATCAAACCAAACTGTTCTAAAGTAAGCTGTGTGTATGTAGTTTAGAAATAAACTAACGATTTTTTATCGTTCAGTCGTGTGCCTGTTCTGGTCATCTGATTGCTGCTATAACGAACTGCCCTCTGAAGAGTCAGTCATACTACCGCATTGTTTTATGATTTGCTTATAAATTGTTGGTTTGCTAGCTAGGTTGTAAATAACCGTTTCTTCCTTCTAGGATTAGCTAGTACCAGATTTCCTGTGCAAAATCGATAACTTTCGTTTCTCGATTGTAAATACAATTCGAGATTGCATCATATAGGGACCCAGTAACCTTTCTTTAACGTCACATTTCTCACAGTCTTTAAGCCGTCGGAAGTGACTATTCCCCGAACGGTGACTGGAGCGTGTTGAACGTGATTGGGCTGGCTACCGTATTATGATAGTGTTGGGGTCTCTTCGCCCCAGTTGGAGACTGTCTGCTCCTCAATCAGGCAGTGGTGGCAGTGTATTTACCCGATTTCCAGCACGAAATCGATATTTTTAGTTTACCGATTGTATATACAATCAGAATTGTACATGTATGGGCACCTCCAACCGATCTTAACTGTTTACTACGCACACAGTGAATTTGCCTCCAGCAGTCTCTAGTGCATGAGACCTGCATGGCAACAGTGGCCTAGTAATACGGGATTGGTGGATGTTTGTCCCATTACATATTGTCGGCAGCTGCGCGACCAATCTTTGTCAGTCTGTTCACCGTACTTCCTGCATATGCTAACTGGAGCAGATTAGACGGGATTGGCACGCTCTGTCGCTTTTTCTTTCTTGTACCTCTGACGATCCAGCAACCGGTCTCATTGTCCGTCTGTGCCCGTACTTTCTGCGTACGCTAACGGGAGCAGATCTCGATGGGATTGTGGGGCTGGATTGTCACAGGGTGTGCAAAAAGTTTATCAATTTGGGAAAGGAGATTGTGTGTCTATTTGCTAAGGAGAGGTATAAGATATCAAAATTGGGAATTAACTGTGCTTTTATTATGTTTACAGAAGAAATACAATGCTCATATAAAAAACAAAGGCTTGGTTTAAGCAAGCCAAATTTAGTTGATACCTCAATCCAATTGCTCTGATACAGCCAGTTCTCATAAATGTAATACTACATTTTACAGTGAAAGCCAAGCAGTCACTACAGTTTCAACACAGACACTATTCCATAAGGTAAGAATATTTCAGAGGAGATTAAAAAAGTGCTTTGACTTTTTACACTTCTTTTTAAATATGAAAGGGAACGTTTCAGTCACTTCCACTTAATGCATCTCACACCTTTCATATCTATATACTCATTATCCTCTATATTTTTATTAGGCATTTGTCATCCTCCCTTTTAGGAAGGAAAAAAATTCCAGCGTTTTTTGTCATGCTCGATCAGAAAATCTTATTCTCAAAGAATAAGTACATTATAAATACAACAGTGTTACACCTGTGTTTTCATAATTTAATGTTATTGAAAAAAGCATATTTTTGTTCCATTTCCATTCAGCTATACATTTTCAGTCCGGAATGTGTTCAATCTTCTCTGCTATAATGGCAACAACACTCCGTATTACACTGCTCACAGATTGCTGTTTTTCTGCATTAGCAATCAGTTGTGTGGAGCAGAAGCCATTGCCACTGTTTGTGTATCTGTAGCAATCTGCAGCAGGCTCTGCTACACCCATCTGGGACATAATAGTCTTTCGGAGTGGCTAGGTTTAAATATGTTAAAAAATAAGGAAGTTTAAAGGACAGCTGAAATGAGAAGAATATGGAGACTGCCATATATATATTTCCATTTAAACAAAACAAGTTGACTGGCAGCCTTGCTGATCTATTTGGCTGTAGTAGCATCTGAATATCACCAGAAACAAGCATGTAGTTATTCTTGTCAGTTCTGACATTAATGTCAAGAACACCTAATCTACATATGCTTGTTCAGAGTCTATGGCTAAAAGTATTAGAGGCAGAGGATCAACAGGATAGCCAGGAAACTAGTATTGTTTAAAAATAAATAAATATGGCAGCCTCCATATACCTCTCATTACAGTTGTCCTTTAAATAGTTTATGGCAAAATTTTGGAATATACAGAGATGGCCTGACCACCTGAGAGGGTTTCATCAATTGTTATCTGAAAGCAACATAGTTACATACTTATTTGGGTTGAAAAAAGACATACGTCCATCGAGTTCAACCAGAGAACATCTTCTATGGATTTCTCAATACCTGCCACGCTGATGATCAAAGGAGAGTGAATAGAAAGGACTTGATGCACTCAATTTGAGACAGGATACATTAACTTGTACATAAATTACTGCTGGTTAGCACACCTCACTGGACACTTCACTATTCTAATGTGAGCTTTATGTCACATTTAATGTTTGTGTTTGTATTTGATATATCGTGAATTTGAACACAGGAATACTCCTGGTCACTACTGTTCAGCATCTGAGCAATAAGATAGGGTAAGGAGGAGTTCACTGCCCTGTGTGACACATTGCTCTTCACGTGACTTGGATACTTCCTCATTCCAGTTTGAAGGGAGGAAGCGCCGTTGTCACGTGAAGTGCAATGTGACACACAGGGCTTTGAACTCCTGCTAACCCTGCTAAACATTCTATAAATTGTATATAAAAAAAAGTTATCTGTTAGGAAAGTTTAACACGGTTTTCATTACCTCTTCAAGATGAATTTCCTTCTCATAAACTCGTTTTTGGACCATGCTAGCAATATTAATTATCCATGTCAACATCATTATAAGTGGAAAGAAGAAGCCAATATGGTTGAGAAAACTATATAAAAAAAATAACAGATCAGAGAAATAATTTCACAGTTATTGCATGTGATTGACATCTGTCCAAGTGATCCCTAACTCAGATCCAAAAGAAAATCACTGCATATTAAACACAAGTATATAAAAGGTATTTACTTACAGGTCTTGTGTGTGACATGGATAAGGCATTGCTTGCACCTGAATTTCTGGTTCATATATGTGTGCACCTGTGTGCAGAGAAATGATAGCTCTGTCAATCATGTCTTGAACTGGAGCAAAGACATGGCTGTATGCTATTCCACTTCCAGGAAGCCTCTGAGGGTGAGATTTCCAAACTGGATTTTTTAAAGCATCCGTTTTTATGCTGTATAATGCATTTGTTCTTATTGTATACTTCACATGGGGTGGAAGTTTATTATTTGAGTGATGATTTTGTGAATGTTTCATTTCAGAAGAGAAATTGAATATTATGCCTAAGGAACAATACATATTCATTATCAGATTATTATTGTTAACTGATAAAATACATAAATGTTTGTAAAAACAGAATCTGTACTGATTGTGTATCTCCACAATACCCTAAGGCTAGTTCACATGAATGGTTACAATATGCAGTAATCCAGAGGTTAACGCATGGTTCAGCCACCCAGAAGTCAGGGATCCACTACCTTTCATTTGTTGTGCTATATAATGTAATCAAATTGCAATTATAATTGCTGTTAGAGCCCCTGTCTGACACGCTCCTGCCATGCAGTTAAAGAGACACTGAAGCGAAAAAAAATTATGATATAATGATTTGTATGTGTAGTACAGCTAAGAAATAAAGCATTAGGAGCAGAGACATAAGTCTAATATTTGTTTCCAGTACAGGAAGAGTTAAGAAACTCCAGTTGTTATCTATGCAAATTGCCATTGAGCTCTGCGACTTTCAAAGTCGTAGAGAGCTCTGTGTTCTGAAGGCTTTTATCTTAACTGTATTGTTTTTTTTTTCCTTGCAGAGAACAGTTCAGGACAGGTCAAAAGTTCACTGCCTGTTCTGTAAAAAAACCATTTAGAATGCTGAGTAATGTGAAAACTGCAAATATTAGAGAATGATGCAATGTTATAAAAAAAAAGCTGTATAGCTGAAAATAAAAATATGAGAATATGTTTTTTGCTACTAATGTTCTAGTAATTATCCATACTACACAACCAATTCATTCTATCATATTCCGTACTACACAACCAACTCATTATATCATTTTTTTTTCACTTCAGTGTCTCTTTAAAACATCCTTCTATGGTAACAAACGTTACGTTACTTGTGCACGAAACATTACTATTATTACCACCAGCAGTGTACCGCACATTGTGCAATTAGCATGGCCCACAGTATGGGAGTAATGCCCGCATTACTACGGCAAAGTGCATTATGCTATTTGCGTAACGCGCGTTACCATAGTAATGCTCGCATAACTGCTGCATACCAATTTCAGCAATGTAGCAATGTAGCCTGTAAAGCAACACCAAAAATAGCGCTTGCCATCCTGCACATAATTAGTGTTTGCATTAATCAGATTAGAAGAATGTAAACAAAGAACATAAAACTAATATTGAAGTAGATGTATCTAACACTCACACAATGCTTTGCTACCTGAATGCCTCATCCGTCCATGATAAGGATTTTATATATTTCAAAGTTTTTTTGTGTGTTTTAGTCCAAGATGAAATATTCCAATAATATATACAAAAAGGGCTGGCACCACAGAATAAAAATAAGCTCTTTATTGAAATGCCATTAAAATGACATAATAGTAAAAAAAATAGGCTTTTGACTATTATGTCATTTTAATGGCATTTCAATAAAGAGCTTATTTTTATTCTGTGGTGCCAGCCCTTCTTGTATGCA
This sequence comes from Hyperolius riggenbachi, assembly GCF_040937935.1. Taxonomy (NCBI): domain Eukaryota; kingdom Metazoa; phylum Chordata; class Amphibia; order Anura; family Hyperoliidae; genus Hyperolius; species Hyperolius riggenbachi. The sequence continues at coordinate 192,250,037 of NC_090650.1, read as the reverse complement.
TGCTGTATGGGCCTCATTGGTACTGAGACCTTTGGCTTTGGAGTGGTCCTCCACTCTACGATTTTTGCAATAATATATACAAAAAATATTAAACTACATGCATGTATGAGTGTGTAATTCATTGTGTAAACCGCTAATGTAATGTAAAGAGTTTTTGGGGAGCAAATTAATGCATAATTAATACTCTTTCTTAAGCTGGCAGCATTTAAAGTTCAGGTTACAATAGAAAATCTTTGAATTTAAATTAAATCTTTTAAATTAAATTTAAATAAAATAATGTTTTTAGACTGTGCTTAACGTTGAGTAGAAAGAAAGGTACAGTATTTGAAAATATGCCAACACAGAGAAAAATGTACTACCAATGTATAGTGTTGCTATTGGTAGTTAAAAAAAAGATCCTGAGTGAATATGTACGTGTATAAAGCATTAAGGGACCTCACCAAACTGCACAACATGGCCCCTCCCTACTGCTATACACTCCCCGCTAGTGACGAGCGTAATGACCTAATTACGATTACACAAAATCTTGCGTAAATCGCAAAATTACAATTGTGGCCGTAATTAAAAATTCGTAATTTCAGGAAATGTAATGTTTATGCAGAATTTTGTAATTACGATCGTTTTTCATAATTACGATCGTTTTCTTAACGGAAACAAATTGGAATTTCATGTTTAATTTGTCCGTTCTCGAAATTGTGTTCCAGTCCAGAGCCTCCTGATACATTTAAAGTGACAACACGTGCAGGGACTTTTGCATTATCAGATATTGCAAGGCCCAAAATCAAGTGTCTCAGCATGCATGATCGATAAGTGCACCTTTACACCTTTACAAAGAGCACCTGTCTTAGAAGTGGCTGCAGGTAGAGCCTCTTCATACATTTAAAGTGACAGCACATGCTGGGACTTTTGCCTTATCAGATATTGCAAGGCCAAAAACCAAGTGTCTCAGCATGCATGACCGCTAAGTTCACCTTGGCAAAGAGCACCTGACTTAGAAGTGGCTACAGGTAGAGCCTCCTAATACATTTATGGTAGGAACACACTAAGCAGTTTGGGAAATGTAGCATTTTGCGGCATATGCGGTGGTGCATTTTTAGTGCGTTTTATGTGCATTTTCTGTGCATTTGCGTTTTGCGTTTTGTTCCGCACATGCATTTTTCTTGCAGTTTGCATGCATTTTAATGCATTTATGGATCGAATGTATGAATCGCATAGGCGTTTTGTATGGGTTTTGCATGTGTTTTTTATGCGTTTTATGCAAATCACTAGGAAGTCAACAGGAAGCGGAAATACATAATCAAATTAGGGTTTTTTTTTTAAATGCATAAAAAATGCACTAAAGTACAATACCTCTGCGTCACCATTGACTTTCATTATGTGCAGTTTAGATACATTTTGGAAAAATATGCAGCAAGACCAGCATTTTTAAAAACGCACATTACAGAACACAAACATATACGTTTTTTTCATGTAGCCCATTGACTTTATGACATTTTGTGCATTTTCCCTGCATTTTCCGCAACGCCAGCGTTTCTGTTTAGTGTGTTCCTACTCTCAAAGCGACAGCACGTGCAGGGGCCTTTGCATTATCAGTTATTGCAATCAATGAGTGACTTTCCTGAGTTTAGTAATTACTTAAATTTGCATAATTACTATAAAAAATGAAATTACGTCCATTTTTGTAATTAAAATAACTGTTTCTATAGAAAACATGAATTTGCGCCGAAACGCAAAATTACATGATGGAAATTTAGCTTATGGAATTCCGGATTACTCTTTGTATGGCAGTTACGAAATTACGAACTTGTGACTTAGTGACAAAATTTGCGGCCAAAATTTCAGGTCAACACTACTCCCCGCCTCCCCCTTTTCTTAATATCAACATGTTTCTGGACATGTAGTGGGCTTACCATGCCATTTTGTTGTTGATAAATGTCCTCCAGGAGACTGAACCACTACCTGAACCACCAAAATGTATCCCTAAGTCATGTATGTACAAGAAGCTTGGTTCTACTGGGTATATGCAAACTGTACTTGCTTATGCCCTGTGCTTATGCCCTATGCACTCATACACAGACAGGGCATGGCTTGAGAGCATATTCAACAAGCTCTTGATGAATAGCTTTCTTTAAAAGAAAATACTAATAAAAAATATTTGATTACCTGCTAGAAATGTATTATTCTGAATCATTTCCTTAGCTTTTTCTTCAAAAACATCAGATGAGTTGTTAGGTAGAAATCGATTAAAACAGAAACATGAAGATATATTTATCAGGAACTTGGAGAAGTCATTGATTTGTTGTACCACTGAATTATTAAGGATTTTCACACTGTTGTTTTCTGAAAAGGAACAGTTAACAACATATACATGATTTACAACTTCTATGGGATCCTAGATCCAGAATAACCAAACTTTCATTTTCAATATTTTAATGACCGTTTATTCTCCTAAATTGGAACTTGAAATGAGGCAAGTCCTCGGTCAGTCTACTGCCGTGGTGCCAATCTGCCCAGTGAACCCTTAAAGCGGAACCGAGATGAAAAACTAACTATAACAAGTAACTTGTCTATATATCTTATCTAAAGTTTAGATAGTTTACACAGCAAATCTAGCTGCAAACAGCTTCAACAGAATATGATTATGTCTTCCTGTGATACAATGACAGCAGCCATGTTGTTTGTAAACATTACACACAGGCAAGCTGATCTGAATCTCCAGCACTCAGCCTGTGAAAACCTAATTCCCTTCCTCCTCCCTCCTCCCCTCTGCCTCTGAAATCTCTGGCTAGTAACATCTCCCCCTCCTCCTGCCCAGACTGAGCTCCCACAAGCTCTTGCTATTGTCTGAAAATGCAAAGGCACTCTGAAAAGCTGTGGGTGAGGCTTGTTTAGTTCATAGGGAATTTGAGTATTAAAACAAAAACCAAAAAGTATTTGGCTTGAGGAATGTCCTATAAACAATATTAAAGGAACACAATTATGCAATGAGTAAAAGTTCATCTCGGATCCACTTAACCAGTTTGTTGTTTGCTTTTGCCTTGTTTGTTGCAGCAGGCACATGTTAACCTGGATTATAATCCTTTCCTCTTCACCTCAACAAATAACATAGTATTCACTGCTCTATTCGATTAATTCTAAAACCAAGTGTAACCTATAATTACGATAACTTCAATAATGCAAGAAAACTAAAAAAGTATGAAACTCAATATTTTACTGCAATTAATGGAGAAATCCCAATATTAAAAAAATAGTAGTATATTGTACTGTATGCATCAACTTTCAGGCAGCTCAGGTATGTTCTCTTGGAGGCATTGGTTTTCTCCCAGGTGATATTTTTACCACTTGTAAATAAAATTACTTTTACACCCCATCAAGCAAACACATACGCAAAATAATTTTGACAGTACTTATTCACCTAGTTTTTGGTACTTTTAGTACAGTTTTAGGAATAACTACTATACAAACACTGCTTGGCTATTGTCCTCCATGGAAAGATGTATAGGATGACATGCAGAAACCAAGCAAGATGTGTTAAACAATAGGGGCCTTTCTACACATGTGCACTGGCTAGCAATGCAGGTGGCCATATGTTTTATAGGAATGCATGGCACCTGCATTGCTGGCTGCTGCGGTGCTGATCCCATTCATTTACAATGAATGGGATTGCACAGTCCAGCATACCAAAATGTAATGTATGTGTATGCTATGTGCTGTCTGTATTGTTAACTAGTGTTGTTTTGCTAAACTCAGCAATGCATAAGTGTGAACAGGCCCTAAGGTGTATTTATTTGGTCATTTATTAATCTGGAATAGTGGGTAACCAAACACCATTGTGGGAGTGGGACACCAGAACTGATATTTTCACACCAAATAATAGTAATGATAATCTTGGGCAGCACACATCTATCCTCTCTATATAGCTTTAGTGTACTTTCATTTATTAATATAATACTTGACTTTTAGTTCTTAACTTTAAATGCAAGTCATTAAGTTACATCATAGAATTCTTTAATGAATAATGAAAATAAATAAAAAAGATTTATGGTTTTCTGAGTTTTAAATAAACTATGTTTTGCTGACTGCTAGGTGAAAGTTCTGAACACAGAGGACTGTTCATGTACAACAATATCCAACGGCGTATGTGATCTTGTAAGCTTGAATGCTTCGTTAGTTGAATGAAATGCAAATATTTTTGTTTTGTTTGGCTCCAGTAGTTGTGTTTCATGGCTCAGTAGAGGTGCTTTTTACCAATATGGTTTTGCATTTGAATTAAGGGTATAAGTTGTAAAGCTTAAATAATAAGATGGTTGAAGTAATGTTCTATGAAACACAGGCACTGTAGTCTGTAGACATGGCTTCCCATGTTCTCCCTGGATAAACTGCATATCATGAATCTAATTTTGTGCTGTTCGGTCAGAAACCAGGGATCTCGGTGGAGCATCATAAGTAAAGCATAAGATCAGCAGTGGTTGGGGAGTTCAGCATACTCCCTCCTCATTCATTGCTTATTTTCTTTGAGAAAATTAGAGCTTGCAGAGGTTATCAGTAACATGATAAAACACATAAAGTTATCTTAAGTGCTTTGCATAGTAATAGCAACCAAATACTATTAATTAGGGGAAAACTGCACATAACAGGGGATCTAGATTGTTTGAACAAAGTGTAAAACAGTGCATGCCTAGCACCAGAAGGTGGCACTTGAGCTGGCAGGATAGTGAATGTTTATATAAACATACACTTACTGGTTTGAATTTCTAGAAAGAGATATGGTTTTATGATGTCTGTTTTCCATGTTTTAATATATAGTGTCTATAAAGATACCAGTGCACATTCCACAGTGATCAATATCTGAAAACAATGCACTAAGCTCCCATAGCGTAATACTGCAACTGTAACTAATAAAAGGTCAGCAGCACTCAGTGACCATAACATCAGAATCCTCAATCAATCATACAGGGGCTCACTGGATAGTTGTCACCTCATACACCAGGTGGATCTAGCGCTTAGGCTATCAACCAGCCAGTAAGGATAACCCAGGAAGGATTCCACAGGTAAAAGTTTATTCCAACAAGCATCCACAAGGATCCATAAAAGATAAGGTGCACAGCACGTTACTTTTCCAGGGCACTGTAAGTTTAAACACTGCGGTGTCCCACCAGTGAACTTCCCAGGAGCATACAAACTACACGAGTGATCTATTATTTAAGTGTAATGACATCAATGCGCACTGGCTCCGCCCTATGCCATTTCGTCCAATAGGAATCATCAGGGGCTGATGATCAGGATCCTTGTGGATGCTTGCTGGAATAAACTTCTATCTGTGGAATCCTTCCTGGGTTATCCTTGCTGGCTGGATAACAGTCTAAGCGCTAGATCCACCTGGTGTATGAGGTGGCAACTATCCGGTGAGCCCATGTCTGATTGATTGAGGATTCTGATGTTATGGTCACTGAGTGCTGCTGACCTTTTATTAGTTACAGTTGCAGTATTACGCTATGGGAGCTTAGTGCTTTCTTCTCAGATATTGATCACTGTGGAGTGCGCACTGGTATCTTTATAGACTATATTTTACCCTGGAACCTTATCTACGTGTGAACCCACTATCAGTTGCAGATACCGGACTCTTTATGCGGTTGGCGCAGTATACCTGAATGTTTGAATTTTAATATATATTGTTGCAATAAATATTTAAAGCGGAATATAACCCTGCATTTCAACTTTGCTCTAAAACATTATTTACAGTATATTATATGCAACCAGCATTTTTTTTTTACTAGACCAGCATTGGAAGGGTTACACAGAGCTTTAAAGTTCCTGGACAGAACTGCAGATGCATCCAAAACTGACATAGATACATTTTGTTTACATAAATGTATCTAAGTGTGGCATGTGACTCACTCTCTCTGACTGAGAAGGAGCTGGAGGACAGCCAAAGAGTGTGTAACATTTATCACTTGTTACATTCTATGTAGTTAAATGTATCTATCTGAACTTCTGCATATCTCTCCACGGAACTTTAAACCTCTGTGTTTAACCCTTCCAATGCTGGTCTAGTAAAAAAAAATGCTGGTTGCATATAATATGCTGTAAATAATGTTTTAGAGCAAAGTTGAAATGCAGGGTTATATTCCGCTTTAAGTATTCTCTGTTTGATTTAAGAAAAATAACTTTTATAAAATCAGTCACGGATATGTTAATGAGCACATTTTAATCCCACTGACTGAATATATAAATACTAGGTACGTGGCTACAGGAAGACTTTTGAGCACCAGGCCTGAATCTGAGCAGTGTTGCCCTGATCCTTCGTATTGTGATTACATAAACACTAGGCACATGGCTACAGGAAGACGTTTGGATGCCAGCCAGGCAAGAATATGACAAGACACAGAACATTTATATTGTGCTTTTCTCCTAGAAGACTCATAGAGCCAGAGCTGCAGCCACTAGGGGCACGCTCTATAGAAGGCACACTAATTAACTAAGAGGATGACTCTGCCTGTTCCTGCCTATTAGTGGGAGTCAGAGGCGTCGCTAGGGCTAAAGATCTGAAGCACGTGCTACGGATCTCCGCCCACTGTGCCATGAACCTCTGTCACCTGATGCGGGGCACTTCAGTCCCCGTCTGTTGCTATGCCGCTCTCTGCTCCCCTTGCAGCATTGGCCAGCGCAGCATAGCACCAACCCAGCTGCTCCACCCCTTCTCCCTGTAACCTCCAAGATTGGCCACACTGAAGCTCCGCCTCCCAACCATTTCGAATGGAGCGCGGTCTTCCTGAAGTTCCTGGGCCTGAAGGGGAGAAGCAGCAGCAGCAAGTTTCCCGAGGAGAGCTGAAAGTGTGGGCGGCAACACCTGCACTTCCCAGCACACACTGAAGCCTGAGGAGGATTGTGGAATGGAACAAGCTGAAGACTGTCAGGGGAGAAGGACACAGAGCTGACAGCCAGAGCCAGCCAGGGACACGGAGCATGCAGGAGCTAATCAGCACCACGGGGGAGGTAATATACACTGGCTGGCTTTCAGTCTGGCTTGTTTCCTTTCTAGTGTCTCTCCCTCCCCTCTCCCTCTGCCCTCCCCTTCCCTTTTCTACTGTGTGTTGTGCTGAGAGAGAGAGAGAGAGAGAGAGAGAGAGAGAGAGAGAGAGAGAGAGAGAGAGAGAGAGAGAGAGAGAGAGAGAGTGTGTGTGTGTGTGTGTGTGTGTGTGTGTGTGTGTGTGTGTGTGTGTGTAGTATAGAAACTTTGCATGTGTGCTGTGTGCCTCCATCTGTCTCCATGTGTGTGTGTGTGTGGTCCTTTTTCTGTGTGTGTGTGTGTGTGTGTCTGCCTGTCTCTGTGCCTTATCCTGTGTTTGGATCTCTCTATGTACCTGCCGTGTGTGTGTGTGTGTGTGTGTATGCATGCGTATGCATGTCTGTCTGTGCACTATCCTGTGTTTGTATCTTTCTGTGCCTGCCCAGTGTGTGTGCGTGTGTGCGGGCGTATGCGTGTCTGTCTGTGCACCATCCTGTGTTTGTATCTCTCTGCGCCTGCCCAGTGTGTGTGTGTGCATGTGTGCGTGCGTATCCGTGTCTGTCTGTGCACCATCTTGTGTTTGTATCTCTCTGTGCCTGCCCTGTGTGTGTGTCTGTACCCTGTCCTGTTTGTGTCCCCTGTCCTCTGTTTGTGCACATCTTTCTGTACCCTGTCCTGTGTTTGTGTACGTGTACATCTGTCTCTCTCTCTGTGCCCAGTCCTCTGCACTGACATCTCCTGCAGCACTTAATAGAGTATATAGTCATGCCGCTCAATGTCCTCAGAGGAGCCCCAATATATTATCCTTACCATAGCCATAGTCTAATGTCCTTCCGTATTATTATTATGTGTTATTTAGCACTGACATCTTCTGCAGCACTTTACAGAGTACATAGTCATGTCACTGACTGTCACATAGTTATTTTTGGTTGAAAAAAAAGACATACGTCTATCGAGTTTAACCAGTACAAAGTACAACTCCAGCCCGTCCCCCACATACCCCTGTTGATCCAGAGGAAGGCGAAAAACCCCCCACAAGGCATGGTCCAATTAGCCCCAAAAGGAAAAAATTCCTTCCTGACTCCAGATGGCAATCAGATAAAATCCCTGGATCAACATCATTAGGCATAACTGTAACGATTGTGGGATTCTCTCCGTAATCAGCGCACAAGACGTGCGCTGACACTGCGAAAATCCTCCACAAGCGTGTAATTTGCGGGGACCCAGCAAAAGGTGCAATGCACCTGTAGAGGGAAATTCCTGTCGACAGGTGGAGCTGTGGAGTGCAGAGGAACAGCTCCTCTGCCCTACCACACACGCCAGACAGGAATTGCACGAAGGGACGGAACGCAATCGCAAGAGAGGCGATTGAGAATGAGCACAGAGACAGATTGTATGTGTGTGTACCAAACTAGTCGCCAACCCGTGACTGTGCACACACCACAGCAGATATGAAGCAGGAACGCGATCGCGAGAGGTGCGATCGCCAGACGTGACACAAGGTTATAGCAAGGCAGAGCACGAGAGTAGCAAAGGCACAGCAAATAATACAATGAGGAGATACGGAAAATAACAAACGCTAGCTAAACGCGAACACCGCACTCATTCGCAACAGTGCACGCGTTTATGCGCGGTCTCCACGTGATAAGCACAATAGAGACAAGCACGCCTAACTAACCATCGACAGACAAACATGCAACAGAGGACGTGAGCGCTTGCTTAACGGTTACCTCACCGAGCCTCCAGCAAGCGTTCGTAGCAGACATGACAGACACACGAAAACAGGGACAAGCGAGAGATAGGATCCACAGCACTAGCGAAAGTGGCTAGCGCGATCCAGGAAGACAGAACAGAAGGATCCACAGCACTAGCGCAGGATGCTAGTGCGATCCAGGTACAGAGTAGCAGAACAGAAGGATCCACAGCACTAGCGCAGGATGCTAGTGCGATCCAGGTACAGAGTAGCAGAACAGAAGGATCCACAGCACTAGCGCAGGGTGCTAGTGCGATCCAGGTACAGAGTAGCAGAACAGAAGGATCCACAGCACTAGCGCAGGATGCTAGTGCGATCCAGGTACAGAGTAGCAGAACAGAAGGATCCACAGCACTAGCGCAGGATGCTAGTGCGATCCAGGTACAGAGTAGCAGAACAGAAGGATCCACAGCACTAGCGCAGGATGCCAGTGCGATCCAGGTACAGAGTAGCAGAACAGAAGGATCCACAGCACTGCTGCAGGATGCCAGTGCGATCCAGGGAAACAGATCAGAAGGGGCTACCAGTAACAACCGCTGTTCCGGTTAGCACCCAGACACACAGAACAATTTCCTGTCGACCACCGCTGGGACAGGACAATCGCAACAGACAAACAAAACAGATAAGCAATCCTAACTGCACTAAGGAAACATGCCCAGTGCAGTTTCCAGGTATTACTCTAGGCTAATCTTCAACAAAGAGCAAGGCTGACACTCCCGGCGAGTGTCACACAGGATCTAACTCTTATGACCAGCCAAGGTCTGTGATATCACATGGTATATATAGAGCAGGCCTACAAGGGATGTGGCTAGGCAATTTGCATGACAAACGTATGCAAATTCTTCAGCAGCAAGCTGCAATACTGACAAAAGGTCTCTCTTCCAGAGACCTGCAGAATGCAGACCTGAACAGTGGTCAAAAGGCTGCCTGCCTGCGCAGGCAGCCCAGCGGATCTTCACAATAACCTAGTAATTGTAGCCATGGATGTCTTTCAACGCAAGGAAAGCATCTAAGCCCCCTTTAAATGCAGGTATAGAATTTGCCATAACGACTTCCTGTGGCAATGCATTCCACATCTTAATCACTCTTACTGTAAAGAACCCTTTCCTAAATAAACGGCTAAAACGTTTTTCCTCCGTGCGCAGATCATGTCCTCTAGTCCTTTGAGAAGGCCTAGGGACAAAAAGCTCATCCACCAAGCTATTATATTGCCCTCTGATGTATTTATACATGTTAATTAGATCTCCTCTAAGGCGTCTTTTCTCTAGACTAAATAAACCCAGTTTATCTAACCTTTCTTGGTAAGCGAGACCTTCCATCCCACGTATCAATTTTGTAGCTCGTCTCTGCACCTGCTCTAAAACTGCAATATCTTTTTTGTAATGTGGTGCCCAGAACTGAATTCCATATTCCAGATGTGGCCTTACTAGAGAGTTAAACAGGGGCAATATTATGCTAGCATCTCGAGTTTTTATTTCCCTTTTAATGCATCCCAAAATTTTGTTTGCTTTAGCTGCAGTGGCTTGGCATTTAGTACGATTATTTAACTTGTTGTCGATGAGTACTCCTAAGTCCTTCTCCAAGTTTGATGTCCTCAACTGTATCCCATTTATTTTGTATGGTGCTAGACCATTGATACGACCAAAATGCATGACTTTACATTTGTCAACATTGAACTTCATCTGCCACGTATGTGCCCATATAGCCATCCTATCCAGATCCTGTTGCAATATGACACTATCTTCCTGAGAGTTGATGATTCTGCACAATTTTGTATCATCTGCAAAAATAGCAACATTGCTCACTACTGCATCTACTAGGTCATTGATAAATAAATTGAAGAGCACTGGACCCAGTACAGACCCCTGTGGGACCCCACTGCTAACAGTCTCCCATTTTGAGTACGATCCATTGACCACAACTCTTTGTTTTCTGTCCATTAGCCAGTTCCCTATCCATGCACACAAACTCTTCCCCAGTCCTTGCATCCTCAACTTTTGCACCAGACTTCTGTGGGGAACAGTGTCGAAGGCCTTTGCAAAGTCCAAGTATATCACATCTACAGCATTCCCAATATCCATATTAGCATTCACTACCTCATAAAACAAACTGCCAGTTGCAAGAGAGTCACAAAATATAAGATAAAGGGGCTTAGCTATAACTGAACTTAATTCCCTTAGGACCCGAGGATGCATGCCATCCGGGCCAGGTGCCTTGTCTATTTTTAATTTATTTAGTCGTGCCTTCACTTCTTCCTGCGTTAAGTATTTAATATTACAGTTAGAAGATTGAGACTCTTCTGCCTCTGTAATTTGCAACAGTGCTGTTTCCTTTGTGAAGACAGAAGCAAAGAAAGCATTTAACCACTTCCCGACCGCCGTATATACAAATGGCGGCCGGGAAGCGCACCCCGCAAGGACCGCCGTATAGACAAATGGCGGCGGTCCTTGTAGGGGCATGGGCGGAGCGATCGCGTCATCAGTGACGCGATCCTCCGCCGGGAGTCGGAAGCCTGGCATTTTGCCTCTGCTCGCCGGCCACTTAGCAGAGCCGGCGAGCGGAGGAATCCGAAAATTCAGCCAATCGGAAAGTATAAGGCACTTTGTTAGGTAAACAAAGTGCCTTATACGTGCTTCCTCCTCGCCTCGTGGTCTCATTGTTGCAGAGACCACCAGCGAGGAGGAATCACTCGTAAGTGTATCCAGCAAACAGCTTTTTTTGACCTCAACCTCCCTGATCACCCACCCCAGGCCTCATACCCCCCCTGATCACCCCAGCAGACCCCTGCCTAGCACCCTTGCACCCCTACAAAACCCCCACCCCCCCACCTGCCACTAACTAGCGACGCTGCCCCTTAGTTTAGGTCCCTAACTGCCTCCTAGTCACCCCTGATCCCCCCCCCCCTACCTTTAGATCACCCCCAGACCCCATCCCAGACTACCCCCCTGTATACTGTATACATCTGTATACAGCTACCTTACCCTCTGATCCCCCTCTGATCCCCCTCTGATCACCTGTCTATCACCTGTCCATCCCCCCTCAGCACCCCCACCCATCAGAGCAGACCCTAACTGCCCCGCGGGGGTAACCGATCACCTGCCCAGGCCCTCGATTGCCCTCATACCCCCCTTCTGATTACATCCCCTGCTCTTTGTTTACATCTGTCCTCCCCAGCAATCACTAACTGATCTTTGATCAGTAACCCCCTGTGTCTGCCTCTCATCAGATCAGGACTCAGTCTGCCCCGTGCAGGCTCCTGATCAACCCCCCACCCCCCTCAAATCGCCCTCAGGCCCCCCCCCTAATCACCGTCCAAGTGCATTGTATTTGACTGTGCTGCGCTTGTATTCGATTGTGCTGCGCTTGTATTTGATTGTGCTGCGATTGTATTTGATTGTCCCGTGATCTGCTTCGATTGTCCCGTGATTGTTTGATTGCCTGAGACCCCACTTCCCACCACACCCAACCCCCCCCCCCCCCCACCACCACCACCACCTCCAACCACCACCTTCCGAGTGCATCAGATTTGCTTGTGCTGTGATTGGAGTCGATTGAGCTGTAATTGTATTTGATTGTCCCGTGATCTGCTTCGATTGCCCCGTGATTGTTTGATTGCCTGAGACCCCACTTCCCGCCACACCCAATCCCACCCTCCCCCCATCACCTTCCGAGTGCATCAGATTTGATTGTGCTGTGATTGGAGTCGATTGTGCTGTAATTGTATTTGATTGTCCCGTGATCTGCTTTGATTGCCCCGTGATTGTTTGATTGCCTGAGACCCCACTTCCCGCCACACTCAATCCCACCCTCCCCCCATCACCTTCCTAGTGCATTAGATTTGATTGGGCTGTGATTGGATTCGATTGTGCTGTAATTGTATTTGATTGTCCCGTGATCGGCTTCGCTTGCCCTGTGATTGTTTGATTGCCTGAGACCCCACTTCCCGCCACACCCAATCCCACCCTCCCCCCATCACCTTCCGAGTGCATCAGATTTGATTGTGCTGTGATTGGAGTCGATTGTGCTGTAATTGTATTTGATTGTCCCGTGATCGGCTTCGATTGCCCCGTGATTGTTTGATTGCCTGAGACCCCACTTTCCGCCACACCCAATCCCACCCTCCCCCCATCACCTTCCGAGTGCATCAGATTTGATTGTGCTGTGATTGGAGTCGATTGTGCTGTAATTGTATTTGATTGTCCTGTGATTGTTTGATTGCCTCTGAGACCCCACTTCCCACCAACCCCAATACCTCTCAAATACTCCCTTTTTGCTAGGTAGGTGCTCTTTTTTTCTGGGTAGTCTCGGAGGAAAACCCCATAAATTAAGCAATCCAAAATGGCAAGAAGGGGGCTTTCCGATGACGAGGTATACAGGTACATGGACCAGTCGGATGAGTTCTTTTGGGAAGAATCATCCGTCGAATCTTCCGGGTCCGAATTTGAACCTGTAGAAAGCAGTGGTTCCCTGACCGATAGTGATGACGAGGCTATGGTCCCGGCTAGAGCCAGGCGTACCAGACCCCAAGTCGTTAGACCGCAGGTGGCGCAGGATCCGCCTCAAGGGCAGCAGGGTGGTGCTAGCGCTGTTGATAGTTTTCTTGGTGAGGCAGGCACCAGCAGCGCAGCATCTCCTGGACTTAGTGCCAGTGCTTCCGTAGACCCTGGCGAAGTGGTGAGCGTCAGCATGGAAGTTGAAACTGGTACGGTGGCAAGTGCAGTAGTACCCCCGTCGCAGCCACCAAGAAGAAGACGGGCCCGTAGTACCCATAGACTCCCAGAGGTGCTGGCACAACCAGATTGGCAATCCCCTGATTCCGCCGCACCCGTAGTGCCCCCTTTCACCGCCCAGTCTGGAGTCCAGGTGGCGACAGCTCATCTAGGAACGGCCCTAGAATTTTTGCAGCTGTTCATCACCCAGGTTCTCTTGGACTTAATTGTGGTTGAGACCAACCGTAAAGCCACACAATTCATCACCGAGCACCCGGAGAGCATGTATGCCCAGCCTTTCGGGTGGAAACCAGTCCAAGTTTCCGACATTAAAATCTTTTTGGCCCTTATCCTTCACTTGGGACTAATGAAACAGAATGTATTGCGGTCGTATTGGTCTATGAACCCAGTACATCATGTTCCCTTGTACCCTGCTGCCATGTCCAGGACACGATTTGAGTCCATCCTGCGCTTCCTGCACTTCAACGACGACGAAACCTGTCATGAAAGGGGAGACCCTGCTTATGACCGGCTCCACAAAATTCGGCCCCTCATAGACCACCTGTCCTCAACATTTGCAGATGCTTATATCCCTGAACAGAACATCTGCGTAGACGAGTCCCTCTTACGCTTTACCGGGCGCCTTGGCATCAAACAGTACATCCCAAGCAAGCGCGCCCGGTATGGGGTGAAACTGTATAAGCTCTGTGAAAGGGCCACAGGCTATACATGTCGTTTTAGGGTCTATGAGGGAAAAGACTCAAAATTGGAGCCGGTCGGATGCCCTGACTACCTGGGGAGCAGTGGAAAGGTTGTGTGGGACTTGGTGTCACCCTTGTTCCGGAAGGGGTACCATCTTTTTGTGGACAATTATTACACAAGTGTGGCCCTCTTTCAGCACTTAAAGTTAGAAGGAATCCGATGCTGTGGCACTGCGCGGCCTAGTCGCCAGGGCTTCCCCCAACGGCTCGTTACCACCAGACTTCAACGGGGGCAGAGGGCCGCCTTGCGTACTGAAGACCTGCTCGCGGTGAAATGGAGGGACAAGAGGGACGTTTACTTTCTGTCCACCATTCACACAGACACGACAGTCCAAATTCAACGGGCAACTAAGGTCATTGAAAAGCCCCTTGTCGTCCACGAATATAATGTCAACATGGGAGGGGTAGACTTCAATGACCAGAGGTTAGCGCCCTATTTAATGACCCGGAAAACAAGACGCTGGTATAAGAAAGTGTCTTTTTATCTGATTCAATTGGCAGTTTACAACAGCTTTGTTCTCTACAGTAAGGCTGGGAGAACTGGATCTTTCCTCCAATTTCAGGAACAGATCATTCTGGACATCCTGTATCCAGGAGGTGCCAGCCCCCCCCCCCCCCCCCAGATGCAACTAGCCGACTGCATGGTAGGCATTACGCCTATCAGATTCCGTGTGCCCCAGGTCAACGCATCCGAAGAAAACGTTGTCGTGTCTGCAGCAGGACTGGAAGAAGGAATGACACCAGTTTTTATTGTCCCCGCTGTCCTGACCAGCCTGGTCTATGCGTAGGGCCGTGTTTTGAGAGGTACCACGAGCAGGTACACTATTAGAACCTAGGGAACTCCAGACACAGGAGTAGGCACACACTCAGTGGTCTTTCGCACATTGTCGCAGGGAGAGGAGAGGTAAGCTTGAAGACCAAACGGGTAAGCATAAAAGTGGGAAGAAGGATCGGTTTCCATGCTTGATATTGCTGATCTGTCCTGGGTTGGCGATATAAGACGGCATGTTTGAATTTCCCTTGAGTGTGGACACCCCCGGTTTATATGTGATTTGGGCCTATGATGATGCTTTAATGCCACACAGAGTCATCTCTATTGGCAGGCATATTGCTGTATCCTACAGGCATAATGCTGTATACTAAAGTTCTGAGGCCCAGTCACATAAGTTGGTGGCTCACCCTGAGTGCAGGGTGGCACGGGGTGTCTCTCTCCTGAGGTTATCACTGCCATTGATGTGGAGGAAGATCTGCCATTGATGTGGAGCAAGGTATGTTTGCCGTTCATTTTTCCTTTCAGCCCAGAGTGCATTACTTGTATACCCAATATAAGGAGTATAGCAGAAACTCCTAATACTGGCCATACATGTAATGATTGCAGAGACCCTAAAATGCCAGGACAGACTCCACAAATGACCCCATTTTGGAAAGAGGACACCCTAAAGTATTATGTGAGGTGCACGGTGAGTTCATAAAAGATTTTAGTTTCTGTCTCCCGAGTACGGCGATACCACATGTGTGGCACTTTTTTGCACCCTAACTGCGCTAAAGGGCCCAAAGTCCAATGAGTACCTTTAGGATTTCACAGGTCATTTTGCGGAATTTGATTTCCAGACTACTCCTCACGGTTTAGGGCCCCTAAAATGCCAGGGCAGTATAGGAACCCCACAAATGACCCCATTTTAGAAAGAAGACACCCCAAGGTATTTTGTTAGGAGTATGGTAAGTTCATAGAAGATTTTATTTTTTGTCAAAAGTTAGAGGAAAATTGATTTTTATTGTTTTTTTCACAAAGTGTCATTTTCCACTAACTTGTGACAAAAAATAAAATCTTCTATGAACTCACCATACTCCTAACGGAATACCTTGGGGTGTCTTCTTTCTAAAATGGGGTCATTTGTGGGGTTCCTATACTGCCCTGGCATTTTAGGGGCCCTAAACCGTGAGGAGTAGTCTGGAAATCAAATTCCGCAAAATGACCTGGGAAATCCTAAAGGTACTCATTGGACTTTGGGCCCTTTAGCGCAGTTAGGGTGCAAAAAAGTGCCACACATGTGGTATTGCCGTACTCGGGAGAAGTAGTACAATGTGTTTTAGGGTGTATTTTTACACATACCCATGCTGGGTGGGAGAAATACCTCTGTAAATGACAATCTTTTGATTTTTTTACACACAATTGTCCATTTACAGAGTTATTTCTCCCACCCAGCATGGGTATGTGTAAAAATACACCCCAAAACACATTGTACTACTTCTCCCGAGTACGGCGACAAAAAATAAAATCTTCTATGAACTCACCATACTCCTAACGGAATACCTTGGGGTGTCTTCTTTCTAAAATGGGGTCATTTGTGGGGTTCCCATACTGCCCTGGCATTTTAGGGGCCCTAAACCGTGAGGAGTAGTCTGGAAATCAAATTCCGCAAAATGACCTGTGAAATCCTAAAGGTACTCATTGGACTTTGGGCCCCTTAGCGTACTTGGGGTGTAAAAAAGTGCCACACATGTGGTACCGCCGTACTCGGGAGAAGTAGTATAATGTGTTTTGGGGTGTATTTTTACACATACCCATGCTGGGTGGGAGAAATAACTCTGTAAATGGACAATTGTGTGTAAAAAAAAATAAAAAATTGTCATTTACAGAGATATTTCTCCCACCCAGCATGGGTATGTGTAAAAATACACCCCAAAACACATTATACTACTTCTCCTGAGTACGGCAATACCACATGTGTGGCACTTTTTTGCAGCCTAACTGCGCTAAGGGGCCCAAAGTCCAATGAGCACCTTTAGGCTTTACAGGGGTGCTTACAATTTAGCACCCCCCAAAATGTCAGGACAGTAAACACACCCCACAAATGACCCCATTTTGGAAAGTAGACCCTTCAAGGTATTCAGAGAGGGGCATGGTGAGTCCGTGGCAGATTTCATTTTTTTTTGTCGCAAGTTAGAAGAAATGGAAACTTTTTTTTTTTTTTTTTTTTGGTCACAAAGTGTCATTTTCCGCTTACTTGTGACAAAAAATAATATCTTCTATGAACTCACTATGCCTCTCAGTCAATACTTTGGGATGTCTTCTTTCCAAAATGGGGTCATTTGGGGGGTATTTATACTATCCTGGAATTCTAGCCCCTCATGAAACATGACAGGGGGTCAGAAAAGTCAGAGATGCTTGAAAATGGGAAAATTCACTTTTTGCACCATAGTTTGTAAACGCTATAACTTTTACCCAAACCAATAAATATACGCTGAATGTTTTTTTTTTTATCAAAAACATGTTTGTCCACATTTTTCGTGCTGCATGTATACAGAAATTTTACTTTATTTGAAAACTGTCAGCACAGAAAGTTAAAAAAATCATTTTTTTCCCAAAATTCATGTCTTTTTTGCTGAATATAATAAAAAGTAAAAATCGCAGGAGCAATCAAATGGCACCAAAAGAAAGCTTTATTAGTGACAAGAAAAGGAGCCAAAATTCATTTAGGTGGTAGGTTGTATGAGCGAGCAATAAACCGTGAAAGCTGCAGTGGTCTGAATGGAAAAAAAGTGGCCGGTCCTTAAGGGGTAGAAAGCCCTAGGTCCTTAAGTGGTTAATAACTCTGCTTTACCTTGGTCATCCACCATTGAGTTCCCACCCTCATCCTTTAGGAGTCCTATACAGTCAACCTTTCTTTTTTTAGAGTTGATGTACTTGTAAAACTTTTTTGGGTTAGATTTGATATCCCTAGCGATTTGATTTTCAGCTTCGATCTTTGCCAGCCTAATTCCTTTTTTACAATTTTTATTGCACTCCTTATAATTGCTTAGTGCAGCCTCGGTCCCCTCCTGTTTTAGGACTTTATAGGTATTCCTTTTCCTCTTCATTTTATCCCTAACCTTTCTATTCATCCATAGAGGCCTTTTTTTATTCCTAGACATTTTGTTTACATATGGGATATACATACTACAATATTGATTGAGAATAAGTTTAAAAGCTTGCCATTTCCCTTCAGTGTCCTCAGAGGAGCTCACAATCTAATCCTACCATAGTCTAATGTCCTACCATATTATTATTATGTATTTATATAACACTGACATCTTCTGCAGAACTTTACTGAGCACATAGTCATGTCACTGACTGTCCTCAGGAGAGCTCAGAATCTAATCCCTACCACAGTCATAGCCTAATGTCCTACCATATTACTATTATGTATTTATATAGCACTGACCTCTTCTGCAGCACTTTACCGAGTACATAGTAAGGTCAGTAACTGTCCTCAGAGGATCTCACAATCAAATCCTAGCATAGTCATAGTCTAATGTCCTACCATATTATGTATTTATATAGCACTGAGCCTGTGCTGATAGTAAACTCTTTGAAATGTGGGCTGATCTCTGCTACCTTCAGTATGTACAGCGTATGCTGCTACTCTGTGCCTGTACGGATAGTAAACTAGCTGCAGTGTGTGCTGATCTCTGCTACCTACAGTATACGCTGTTACTGTGCCTGTACTGAGTGTGAACTCGCCAAAGTGTGGGCTGATCCCTGCAACCTTTAGTATGTAAAGTGTAAGCTTTTACTCTGTAAAAAAGCAGAAGTGTGGTCTGATCACTGCTCCCTCCAGTATGTGTAGTGTATGCTGTTACTCTGTTCCTGTACTGATAGTAAACTAGCTGCAGTGTGTGCTAATCTCTGCTACCTCTAGTACAGGGGTCCTCAAACATTTTGGGTCGAGGGCCGGGTCAACATACTTCAGACTACTGGGGGGCTGGAGTATACATACAATTATGTAGTCTTTGCGGGCCAGACAGTGAAGCATACCCAGGTGACAACCTGCAGTCCAACTAGACAGCAGTGTCCCCTGATGTGGAATTTGACTGGAAACCAGCAAATTACTGCTTTCTGGCTTCAATGTGGATGGGTGGTGCCAGCACTGCTATTCCATATGCGGACCACCAATATTTAAAGATGTAGCTGACCACCTCTATAAGTAATACATTTTGTGTGTGTGGGGGGGGGCAGTAAAAAAGCCTCAGGGGGCCACATTTGGCCTTCAGGCCTCAGTTTGAGGACCACTGCTCTAGTATGTACAGTATACGCTGTTACTCTGTACCTATAGTGATAGTAAACTAGCTGCAGTGTGTGCTGATCTCTGCTACCTCCAGTATGTACAGTATAAGCTGTTACTCTGTTCCTGTACTGAGACTAAACTAGCTGCAGTGTCTGCTGATCTCTGCTACCTCCAGTATGTACAGTATAAGCTGTTACTCTGTGCCTGTACTGATAGTAAACTAGCTGCAGTGTGTGCTGATCCCTGCTACCTCCAGTATGTACAGTATAAGCTGTTACTCTGTGCCTGTACTGATAGTAAACTAGCTGCAGTGTGTGCTGATCCCTGCTACTTTCAGTATGTACAGTATTAGCTGTAAAGCCTGGTACACACATACAATTTTGATAAGCCAATTTTAACTCTGTTCATCAAATTCATTGTCTGTTGGCCCACTTACTGCATGGGGGTGGTAAAATTGGTCAGCGAATGACCAATTAAAATTGTATGTGCGTATACATCTTTGATCTGATCTATGCCTATACTGATTGTAAATTATCTAAATAAAGGACATGGGGCTCCATCCAATATTTTTATGGGCAGGCCCGTTATCTGTAGCTTACACCGCTGATGATTTCATGTAGATTTGGCCCCACCCATGGCCATGCCCACTCACTGTATGGCCACACCCATTTTTGCTGCTGTGCGCGCCGCACGTCCCCACCTTGTGCCCACAGGTGCCCCCGATCTCCAAGGACCCTAGGAACGCCCCTGGTGGGAGTAAACTCTTCCTAATTATTTTTTGGGAGGGAAGGAAGGTGAATTCTGCCTAAGTATGAGTAGGGAAGGAGGGCTGTACCTATTTATGTTTTGGGATTTAAGGGGACATTACGCTTAATCTGGCCAGTCGTGGGCAGTAGTGAGCTCCTACGCATGCCTGGCTTGGCCTGTGCAGTAGTACAGCGCTGGTGGAGAACGCTCCTGGGGATGGAAGCGTGGCGAAGGTGCATGCGTGGCCTGGCAGGAGTGCTCAACTGCCTGCGACTGGCCAGAGAGAATCTGGGAGAGAAGATGGAGCGACCAGAGGGGATGATGAGGGAGTCCACAAGCCTAATGGGGCTGGAGAAAGTCCTAGGTAAGTATAAAAACACACACCCTGATCACCATCTCAGGTACACTTCAAGATGGGAGGTGTCACCTACACATGGGGACCCTAATGAACAGGATGATCTAGAGTGGTACATTTTTTTTAAATGAAAAAGGGGTGGAGCTTATGAACTTCCTTCTAGTAAAGAAAATAAAGAAATGGATGGAAATGAATACTGAATCAGAAAAGACTAAACAATCCTTGGAAGAGTTTAAGGTTAATTCCAACTTCTCAGTACTGTCCCATGATTTACATAATTATCTTAGAAAACTGGACAATGAGGTAAAGGTAAAAAACTGAAAAAACATATTTAGAATTTGACAGACTATCAAAGTAAACAGGTATTTAAGTGGGAGATGAATAAAAATGAGACAGAGCCAATAAATGTTAATCCAGCCCCTTCTCCAAGACCATTACAGACTAATGTACAAAATCGAGAGGGATCTAGGCAGAACAATACTGTCATGTACAGTAGTCAGGCCATCTCAGCTGCAACCTGCAAAAGGAGGTTGGTTCAATAATTGGAGACCCCAACCAATTGGGAGATCACTGTACCCAAAACAATGGGAAGAATGGAAACAAGTTTCCTTTAATAATACATTTTAACATATCAGAGAGGAATGGAAACCAAAAAAGACATTTTTTTTTCTTATAATAGATTCAGTCCACTCTACCCTTCTTATGGTCCCAAGATGCAAGGCAATATTACGCTGGATTCATGGTCCCAGGGACAAAACCAGCTCCCATTTCAGAGAAATCCTAAAGAGATTTACAAGCCCAATCAAGTATAGTATTTAATCAAATAACAGGTCACAATGCCATGGAAATGAAACAAAGAAGAATTAGAGGATGTAGGGGGGGAGAGAAGAAAAGAAACAGGAAAATAAGAGAGACTTATGCCAGGGGATTCCATTCAATTGACAAGAAAAAATTTAAACTTTTGGATATGGGTCTTAAGTATGCTCCACCCCATGACCTAAGTAAAGTTGATGTAATTATAGACTTCCAGCAACTTATCTGTAAGTTGAATATTAAAAAACATTTTCTAAAACCAGAGGAAGAGAGAACTGAGATGAACCCTAAGGTGGTGACTCCTGGACACTGCAACATAGTGAATAAATCAATATTTACCACTTACAGCACCCCGTGCAATACATCTACGCCCTGGGAAACTTCATCTGAAGTCCCAGGGACGTAGATATTCATCTATTCCCGCTGTGCACTCACACTCACTCCTGCACTTGCTCCTGTGTGCGTTCCCACCACCACCCATTAGAGAGGAGATAAGTGAATAGGAAAGCTATGGATTTGCTTTCAAAAAGAGGAGATATAGTTATTGATCCCTCTAATAAGGATGGTGGAATAGTGATTTTGGATAAACCCTCTTGTAATGCAGAGCTAAGTAGACAGTTGAAAGACAGGTACACATATAAAATATTGACACACAATCTTATGGTGACGTACACAGCAGAACTCAATAGCAGGGGTGTTCGGATACCACTTTTTAAAATCCGAATTGATCCAAATCCGAATACCCAGATATCCGGATCGGATATCCGAATCCGAACGTTTAGATATCCACGTTCATGTGGATATCCGAACGCATTATCCTGGCTATCCGGGCAGATTCGAATATCCGGATAGAAAAAACGGAAGTGCCCTTTAAAAACGTTTTTAATGGTAAATGAGGCATGTAGCATCATTATTTTTGAAAGGGAAACACTAATTGATGATGTGGGGACTTAAAATCACCCCCCCCCCCCCCCCCCAAAAAAAAATGGTTGTCAATTAACATTAGGCCTAGGTTCCAGACAGCGGTCATGCAGCCCACATTGTGTCCAAATTCCACCCGCACAACTGAGACATGAGAGTTTTCAGCCAAGATACCTCCAAAAAATTACGCAGCAATTGTGTTTTGGGTTAAATATAGGTGGTATCAGTGGCCTGTGGCATCCTGGCCTGGCGGTGAGAGCTGCACAGGCAGCAGGAGCAGGGAAATGCAGCAGCAGCAGGTGTAACGTGTGCCAGGAGCATGCCGGACATGGCACGTAGCAATTGGCACTCAGCACGTGTCACGTGGCACTTGGCACGTGTCACTTGGGAAGTGCCACATGACACAGATCAGTTATGTCCAGATATGTCCAGATCAGTTATGTCCAGATATGTTATGATATGTCCAGATCAGATATTTTAAGGGGTAAGAAAAATGAACAGAAGAAATTGCTTTGTCGTTTTATTATGCAGTACAATATGCAGCATAAGGAAGTGAAAAATATTATTTAACGTCACTGGAACGTATTGAAAATGGACAGTAATCTAGGTACTTTTTGGCCAAAAAAACCTGAATTGATTTTTAGGAAAGCGCCAACACTTCAGGACATGTCGGTTAAAAGTGTTTTGGATGAACCTAGACAGATTGTACCCCTCCGAGAAGATAAGACACAATCTTAGCTCAAATGACCCACGAGCTGTCTGGAAAGGACTAAAGACGGCTAGCAACTATAAGCCCTCGCCTCAACATGCCACACCAACCATCAAGTTAGCAGAAGAGCTCAGTGACTTCTACTATAGGTTTGAAAAGCAGTCGACTCCAGCAGGGCCCCCTACTCCTCCCGCCCATTCACCTATCACTGAGGCTGAGCCAAGTCCAAGCCCACACCCGCCGGAGGTGTGCGAGGCTGAGGTCCTACGCCCGCTAGCCACGTTAAATACCAGGAAAGCCCTGGGCCCAGATGGCATCTCACTGGCATGCCTAAGAACTTGTTCGCAGCAGCTAGCCCCTATCCTAACCTCTATCTATGCCAAGTCCCTACAGGAGGGCAGAGTCCCGGAGTGCTTCAAAAGGTCCACAATCATCCCTGTCCCCAAGAAGCAAGGCATCTCCGACATCAATAACTACAGGCCTGTGGCTCTTACTTCCGTCATTATGAAGACCCTGGAAAGGGTGGTTCTGGCTGACCTCAAGCACTCCACGATGCCCCGGCTGGATCCGTTTCAGTTTGCATACAGGCCAAACAGGTCCACTGATGACGCTATCAATATCTGCCTTGAGCTCATCAATGATCACCTAGACAAACCAGACTCGTATGCCAGAATCCTCCTACTGGACTTCAGGCGTTTAATACAATCTGCCCCAGCATTCTCCAGAACGACCTGGCGGCACTCGAGGTCCACCCGACACTGCAACGTTGGATCACGGACTTCCTGACCAACAGATCCCAAATTGTCAAGTTGGACAAGATCTCCTCTCAACCAAGGGTAACCAACACAGGTGCCCCACAGGGCTGTGTCCTATCCCCGATGCTGTTCTCCCTCTACACCAATAATTGCAGGTCATCAGCTGACTCGGTTAAGGTCATCAAGTTTGCTGATGATACCACCATCGTAGGCCTCGTAACCAAGGACGATGAGCAGGCCTATCGGCAGCAAGTTGACAACATCTGCCTATGGTGCAAGGAAAACAATCTGATCCTCAACACGGCCAAAACCGTGGAGATGATCATAGAATTCAGGAAGCATCCACCAACACCGCCTCCTATCTTCATCGATGGCACTGAGGTCGCAAGACTACCCTGCGTCCGCCTCCTCGGAACCCACATCTCCAGCGACCTGTGCTGGCATGCCCACACTGTCACCTTACAGAGGAAGGCACAACAAAGACTTTTCTTCTTACGTCAACTGAGAAAGTTTGGGATGGCCCAGGAGCTTATGTCTAACTTCTATACTGCTACCATAGAATCAGTTATCTGCTCATCCATACTGGTATGGTACGCTGGCTCCTCGTGCAGCGACAGATACAAGCTACAGAGAGTCATCAGGTCAGCAGAGAGAATCATAGGGAAACCCCTCCCCCCACTTGACTGCCTCTTCTACTCCAGACTGCGTTCTAGGGCTCAAAGAATTGCAAGTGATCCCTCACACCCAGGCCACCGCTACTTTAGCCGGCTCCCACTGGGGAAGAGACTTTGGGTCATATCCACTAAGACAGATAGGCACAAGACCACTTTCTTTCCCTCGGCTGTCAACCTTCTGAACTCTATTAAATGGCTCCCGCCCTAGGCCTGCAGTCAGAATGACTGCTCTGCTAGAACAGAGGCCCCAGCCTCCAGCATCACAGTGGTTAGCCGCCCAGCTCTGCACGGACAATAATTATTTGCTTATGTTTATTATGTCTGTTCTGTCTTAGTCTATAGTTCTTAATCTGTCATAGCAATTTTTCTTCCCTCCTGAGCTGTTTTTACATCTTCTGTGCCAACCCCAATTCCGAGCACGACTTTGGGTCATGCTTGGCGAATAAAACCTATTCTGATTCTGATTCTGATTCTGATTTGAGGAAATGCCTTGATTGTTATGGATGTAAATGCATGTACAGAACACCCAATAGGGGTGACAGGAAATTTGGGCGCATGAGGCAAGTGGACAAAAAGAACACCGCCATTCACTCCCATAATAAATATTGTTTGATGGGCGCTAAACAGGAAAAAAGGGCGCCCGGAGAGTATTAATGTTTTAAAACGGCGCCCGGAGAGTATTAATGTTTTGAAACTGCGTCCGGAGATTATTAATGTTTTCAAACTGCGCTTGTGATGATTTAAGTTTACAAAATGCGCCTGTGACGAATAACGTTTACAAAAATACTAAATATATTTATCGTATTTAACTAAAACATTATTTAAAATGTTATCCCTTACTGTTTGTAAAACATTATTATTCACATAATAAAGCGATCAGTATGTACATTGTAATATATTTTTTACAGTCACTATTTGTAAAACATTATTATCCACACGCTAAAGCGATCACTAAGGGTTTTAGGGTTAGGCACCACCAGGGGGGATTTAGGGTAAGGCACCAACAGGGGAGATTTAGGGTTAAGCACCCCCAGGGGGGTCTTAGGGTTAGGCAGTACCAAGGGGGTCTTAGGGTTAGGTACCACCAGGGAGGTCTTAGGGTTAGGCACCACTAAGGGGGTCTTAGGGTTAGGCACCACCAGGGGGGGTCTTAGGGTTAGGCACCACCAGGGGAGTCTTAGGGTTAGGCACCACCAGGAGGGTCTTAGGGTTAGGCACCACCAGTAGGGTCTAAGGGTTAGGGATAGGTACAGGGAGGGTTCTGTGTGAGAGTAGGGTTAGGTTTAGTTGTAGTAAAAAGTTAGTAATATTTACTAATGTTTTGCAACAGTTATTACAAACGTACTTATATATTTTTTTCATCGTTATAAACAATATTTTCAGATTTTATTACATGAAGAAATGATAAATGAAGGTTATTCACAATATTATACAATTATAATGATTATACATATACTATCGTTTTTAACAAACGTAATTATACGTTTCACTTTTAAAACAGGGAAGATTATCGTTTACACAATTTGCAATTTCATACACATTAATAAATGTTTTTTAATTTGTAAAACATTATTGTAAACGAAATACAGCACACTATTTTTATAAACGCTATTACCGCTTATCGTTTACACCACGTGTCCTTTTTTCCTGACGCCCTTTTTGCATGTATGCCCCAATAGGGCCATGGAATTTAAATCTAGTTCCATGGGTGAATCTTTTAAAATGAATCATCTATTTAATTGCAATAGCATGTACTGTATATAGTTTATATTTTAGAATGTCGGTGTGGACTGCAGTACATTGGGCAGACTACTAGAGAGTTCAGAAGGAGAATGTATGAGCACATACAGTACGTAATACTAAAAAAGTATTGAGTATTGACACATTTGATCTCTGCTCATTTTCATCATGTACACCCAAAAAAAACATAGATTGTTGTCTATCTTTTCTGTTTTAAAAGTGAAACTAGAAACGGGATAGATATTAAGGCTAAATACAGTGCACAGAAGTACACATAGGAGAAAGAGGAGGACGCATGGGGACAGAGGAGAACACATGGAGGCAGGGGAGAACACATGGGGGACAGAGGAGGACACATGGGGACAAAGGAGGACACATGGGGGACAGAGGAGGGGGATGCGGAAGTGGGGGGGGCAGAAGGATTGAGTTGGGTGGAGGAGAATAGGGGGAGCAGAGGAGGACACATGGGAGCAGATGAGGACACAAGGGGGGCGCAGGAGGACATAAGTTTGGATCACTATGTTTCTCTCATGGATCATACAATCCTTATGTACAGGATTCGTTACATTCGAGATTTGAAAGGTTCGAGATATTCGATAACCTTTTTGGTTTTGGATTGAAAGAAATTTTGCATTCTTTCCATCCCTACTTAATAGCTTTTTTGCAAGTCATTTTAGGATTTTTGGTGCTTTTAAATGCGATATGGTTCCTAAACACAAGATGGTAAACTTCCTTTTGTGAATGTGAATGGAAAAATCATGCAACTTCCTTTATAAACAGGTAAGCGCATGGAACTGAGGAGATGGATCAGGGGGTGACTAAAAAGGTATAAAAACTTAGTCTGTGCTTGGCCATGCTTATTAACTATTAGCCCTTGATGATGTCTACATGGATGAAACCAGTTGGGAACACTTAAACAAGCCATGGAGGCCACTTGGTCAGTGAGAACAGGTGACAGGGGATCCCGCATGTGTGCTGCATGTCGGAGTCGGAGGCAAGGTCATCTTTATTCCCACACACTTGCTTGTATACATCTTAGTGGGGCATACTGTGATTTATGAGGAGTGTATGACTTTATTTATGTTTACAATAAACTTTTAAACTAAAGGTAATGCACCATTTAAGCATATTTTTTGCATTTCTATGGACCACCAGCTGCTCACTGTCCAGTCTCTAAGCCATTATTGACCATAAAAGCTTTGGATTTGAACATGAGTGATATCTGACATGTGAGGTCTTACAATCTGGTGAGTGACAGTTTGAGTGTGGTGAAGTGATGGCATCTATGTGGAACTGAATTGGAAATAGAATTTAAGCAACGCAAGAGCTGTTTATTGTTCAATAATCTATCTAGTGTGGATAGTATGTATATAAACACTGAACATACATATTTTCTTACCATACTTTTCCAGCTTTTCAGCAATATGTCTGACATCAAGATTCAATTGGCTTTCTAAATAGTTTTGTAGGAAAGGATTCAGCAATAGTATCTAGAAAAGAAAGATATTTGAAATTAGAAAGTAGTAAACTACAAAATGTAATAAAATCCCGTTTTGTCCATTCTATCTACCTCCAATACAAAGTCGGTTATGATTATAAACCTAATATAATAGTGTCTAAGGGCCTGACGCACTAAAGTACAGTAAAGTTGCCATGCACATGGAGTGCATGACAATTTTACCTTTACTAGCACAGGGGGAGCACAGGTCAGTAACCTATTAGCATTACCGCGATAATGCATGCCATGCTATGGTAATGTACGTTACTACAACCTGGTAACGTGGATGGCATTAATGCAACTTTATGGTACTTTAGTGAATCAGGTTTTAAGATCTTGGAAAATATCAAGCTACATTGGAACACCAAAGCTACCTTATGTATTGTGCGCTAGACCTGCTTACATTGAACTTTAATGTTCGGTTCACCTTATAAGCTAAAATAGTCAGTTTCATGGAGCAGTCCACAATGGACCAACAAATATATCAGCTGATTCTATGTTAAAGATAGCATCCATTCAGGTGTGTTGAAATGTCTGTTCTGTCAATAATAGCAATGCTATTACAACATGTCCGATTT
This sequence comes from Hyperolius riggenbachi, assembly GCF_040937935.1. Classification (NCBI taxonomy): domain Eukaryota; kingdom Metazoa; phylum Chordata; class Amphibia; order Anura; family Hyperoliidae; genus Hyperolius; species Hyperolius riggenbachi. Next base: position 192,221,967 of record NC_090650.1, on the reverse strand, counting down.
AATGGACATGTCACTCTGAATAGGTGTTTTGTCAGGTAATCCATTCCGTGGACAGTGACTGCATATGCTCTATCACCATTTATCATGACAGTGAAACATGTGAACCCAGCATAAGGCAAAATGTTTACATACCTGAAAAGTGGGGTCTCGGAGAAGCTGGTTGCTGCTCTTTAAAACCGCAGATGTAGTAAGCCAAACATCTGAAAACTTTCTAAGTTTTTCCAAGGTAATAAATGTGTGATTCGCCTAATTATTAAAAAAATGCACACATTACCGTATTAAGTTATTTTACATTTACAATTCTATGGCTTTAGTTGTATTTACATCTATTTATTACCTTCAAATAAACACTTAATTACTTGTTATGCTCTTCACTGTCAACATATTTTGTATGATTTGCAGGCACTATTAAGAGATGCAAATGATATACTTCCAAGTATTGCAATCCAAAAGTATGACATGGGAGGAGAAACACCCAGATTAAGCAAGATCATATTTTGAAAGGAGGCAAATATACCATACAATGGTAGGGGAAATTAGATTGTGGTGGTTGATTAGCAATTCAATGTTAGGACAGAATGGAAGGTGGTTAAGGAAGTTTGAAGAGGTGGGTTTTAGGAGTCCATTTGAATCTGATTAAGGTAGAAGCAAGTAATTTAAAGAGGAACTATAAGTGAAAAAAACTCACTGCCAGCTTATAACTTATGCCTACTTCTAGGATTTCTGGCATTAACATCCAGCATTTCCTGGTATTTCACCTTTAAGGTACAAGCCACACCATCTCATGACGTTGGTCTGCATTTGTATAAGTTAAGGCTTGGGTGCTTAGCCTTCTGGGTAGTGATGACATTTTGGTAATGTTCATAGCGTGGAGCTATCATTAGTTTATGCACAAAAACAAGCTTACATCCTGTTGATTTAATCTACTTGAGCATTTCCTGGTGACTTTAGGCATACTGTCTTAGACCTCATCTTGAAAAAAGCATGTGCACTTATATAATCTGCCTCCTTTACAGGGATTCAACCCCATGTCATCCTGTAAGAAAGTCACACACACACACACACACACACACACACCTCTCTCCCAGATTCCGTTGGTACCTCTTTGGCACAAGGATTTGTTTTTGCATAAAGAATTTTTTTTTATAAACATTTGAAATTTTTTATCAATAAGTTTCACAAGACCATAATGGACTTGTTTACAAGCTGATACCTACTTATCCCTTCACTACATCTGAACGACATATCACTGCTGGGTGGGGGGGGGGAGGGGGAGCAATGGCACAGTGTACAATGGAGTTGTTTCAGATGGGCCGGATAAAGAGTTCAGTTTAGCATGTGTACAAGGCTTACGGAGCTTATGAAGCTTCTTGATTAGATCGCCATCAACACCAGACCAAGAGATAAACCGCATGCACAGCAGAAGAATGATGTGTAAAAATAATGTAACAGGCTTGGATTGAGAGGCTGGCTGCTGACAGAGAGGCCATGAGAAGAACAGGGAGTGAAGTTAAAACTCATGGAAAGTTGAAGTGCCAGAAAAGTAAGCATATTACTATTATGGATATAGTAAATAGGTAATGTATTGAGGAAAAAAAGAGTGACGTTTAATGCTGTTTACTTACTCTGTAAATGATCTGTCTAGTTTCTGGGACATCTGGTGTATACAATATCTTCCCATGCAATAGAGGCTTTAAGAATGTCCACTTAATAGCACCGTTTGATGATTGAAGAATATCTTGGTAGAATTTTAAACAAAATGGAGCTAAACGAAGATTAAAATATGCTTGAATGATTAATAAACTAGCATGACTACATACATATAGTGGTTCAGCAATACCTATAGTGATTCAGCAAAGATACTGTATGTGCCCGAATATATACTGTATACTCATGTAAAGGATAAGAGATTAGGTATACATGTATTATCAAGACTGGTATATTCTGCCTGCATGTTGCATAAGGTCTAACATACAATAAAATCAAGAGTTGATAAAAAATATAGTCCACTATTAGTTTTCATTTAACAAAGATGACCCAAAATTTCACCAAAAGGTAAAATCTGTTTTCCAAATGATAGTCTCTGTTTTAACAGGAATGTAAAGTTCAATCTCATGTTATGGCAGTCACTGAAACAAGACCTTAAAAATCTGTTTAAATGGTACTCTAGGTTATTAGCAAGCAATATGTTATGTTTTCAAAAAAATGTGGGTGCACAGAGTCAGCAGGGAAGAGTATTAATTTCCTAGAAGTTTGCCTGTCAATACCATCCTACTGCTGGCTGCTTAAAAAGTCCCCTACCCCTGTTACACATTTCAACAGAAGAAAGAAATGCAACATCATTTAACTTTTTTTATTTCTGAACCCATTTTTGGATCAGCTTGTGCTGCAATTTCATTGCTTACTTCTATGCAATATAAGGGACAGAGTAAATTGTCCATTCAAAGTATATACACTTACTTTACTCCTTCTACTACATAGATTTGGTAAGATTGTTCAATCAAGATTGTATCATTAGTGGGCACCTTAACTGAGAGGGACCATAAGTGGCCACAAATATCAAAACCTCAGAGCAAATCCATTGTTCTATGACTAAAGGTGCCTATTAACATTATATTCCCGCGGAAGAGATGTCCCGAACGGTTCACACGTGAACTTATTCGCGCGAACAATGCAGGTTTGCGTTCGCATCGGATCGCGAACTTTATGCGGGTTTGACACAGTCAGCAGACACATGGCAGCCAATCAGGCTGCACTCCCTCCTGGAGCCCCCCCCCATAAATAAGGCAGCAGCGTCAGTCATTTTCTCACTCTGTTTGCTGCTGTATTAGTGAGAGAAGGGAGAGAGGTTGCTGCAGAGATAGGAAAAGCTTAGTTAGGCTCTTGTTAGCTTGCTCCTTGCTGATATTTGTTGCTGAAAAGCACCACCAAAACAGCTCTTTTGAGAGCTAATGTTCATGTGATGTGTTGTTGTTTTTTTTGCGTGGCCCACTGACACTGCATATAGAGCCCTGTCTGTCGCAGCTGGCCCTTGCTAATTGCTATACTGTGCCAGGCCCAGCACATTCAGTGCATCCATTTTCACTGCACCTGCACTGCATACATTTCAGTACTGTCATTGAGAACCTCAGACCAACCATATGGGCTTGAAAACCACCATCGCCTGCACTCTCGCCATGGTGCGCACCAGTCCAGCACGGGCATCACTACACAAACAGCTGTTTGAGGTGCATTATACAGTGAGTTTGGTCTGTCGGTGTGAAGCAGTACACTAATTATACTCCCTGGTCCATGTATACACATGCAAGATGTTTTCAAGCACTTTAGGCCTCCAATTTAGGAATGCAATGTGATTTCTGCCCTTTAGGGATTATAACCCTGCTGTGCGTCAAATCCGTAATTTTCCTCGGGACTTTGGCATGTATCCCACTCCACCATGCCCCCCTCCAGGTGTTAGACCCCTTGAAACATCTTTTCCATCACTTTTGTGGCCAGAATTAGTGTTTGTAGTTTTGAAAGTTCTCCTGCCCATTGAAGTCTATTGTGGTTCGCAATGTTCGCCGGTTTGCAAACTTTTTTGCGAACCAAAATCCGTGGGTTCTCGACATCTCTATCCAACGGCCGAATAATCATTTTCACATCACTGCTGTAATTGTTTGGAAATGATTGGTTGTGCCCATTATAGATAAATTCCTGCTAACCAATTCGAGCTCATGGTATGGACAAGAGTTTTGGGGGTGAGGGGCAGGTTTTGCTGCCCTCTTTGAAGAGTTAAAACATCTGATTATATTGGTCTTTATCCCATTGACAAAGTTCATCTAAAACTGGAACTTGGGGAATGTTTTTCCAATTAGGAAACAGCAACAAAATTTCTAACACTTCTGTACTCTATTCAAAATTAAAATATATACTTTTTTTTGTTAGAGTTATGCTTTAAATATATCAGTTATCAATTCTACATCCATGTATCAATTTAATAAAAACTGGTGTACACAAATGGGTATACATACAAAGCAAGTTAAGCAGCTTGAAAATATATCTTTCCAGCACAATCTTTTATCTTCAAGAATGTATCCTCCTTCACATCTGACACTGATACATAGGTTATATTTATAGACTATACACATAATAGTGTGAAGTACTTGTGTCTCATTCCCTGCCCCAGCAACAGAACCAACAGATAACATTTCTTCATTGTATGGATTCGACTGACATTTTAGCACATAATCTTTTATTCTAAGCATTGTAATAAATCACAACCAGGAAAAGCTGTTACCTTTATATGTGTAATGCCAAATGGAACACCAACAACAAGAAATACTGACAATTTTTATGCAAGAAAACAAAACATCCACAAGAATTAGAGTAGACATACATATTTTCTATTCTGTATATGATGTAGAGCCCTACTGTCTTGGATACAGAAATTATTTGATTGGCTGCAATTCAAATGTGCCATTAGTTTCAGTTGACTAGGGTTATTTACAGTCACTGAGTACTTTATTTAGGGGGACCATGGTACTAGTGGTCTGCCGAAATTTCGCATAGAAATTCGAAATTACGCATTGTAATCGTAATGCGAAATTTCAGAGAAAATCTTAATTAATTTCGTATATAATAGTAATATTTCATCATTATGTGTAAATTTTCATGAAATTTCACATAATTTTGTGCCGACTTTAGTGGTTAAAAGCAAAGTCCCCAGTCAATGCTATTGCTACCAATTGCTACATATGTTAAGCAGAATAGTGGGTACAAGTCAAAAAAAATAATTTTTCAAAAAGACTTTGCAGTTTTTGAGGAAATCAATTTTAAAAATGCAAAAAAAATACATGTTTTTTTAAGCTGTACTTTTTCTGACTTGTACCCACTATTCTCCTTAACATATTGTAACGGAATCACCAATAATATAGGTATGACTAACCTCTGGACACCTAATGAGTAATGTGATTGATGAACTGTAGGCTATCTCCCGAGGAGCGGGATATATAAGTGACTCGGCCAAGAGCCACCTGAGGGGCAGGTGGCCCTGGGCAGTGCAGAAATTATCTCTTAGATAGTGAGGACCTGGTAACCAGGGATAACAGTATTAGATGGTGAACTGTACTGCAGCCAAAGGAGGTGACCACTGGCTGCTAACAGACCGGACTCTCTGAGGTGCGGGAGTCCTGGTTGCAGCTGACACCTGGTGGAATGGTGTCACTGCTAATTCTGATCAACTGAACACTCAGGGAGAGTGACAGCTAGGATAGTCGGGCAGGCCAGGTTGGCAACACCCGAGCAGTTAAGTACAGAGACAGAAGACTGATTCGGTAACCGGGTACAGGCAGGGTCTGACAACAGATAGACAGATATGCAGAGGTACCGAATCAGAAAGCAAGAGAAAGGTCGACAGAGCAAATAGTCGTAACATATAAATATAACAGTGTCCTAGACTGGGATGTGAGCTCCTTGATCTCGACACCCAGGAACTAGTCTAAAGTATAACTCAGCAATGACACAGTATTCCTAAGCTTGGGTGTGAGGTCCGTGGTCTCAACACCCTGGAACTGGTCTAAAGTATAACACAGCAATGACACAGTATCCCTAAGCTTGGGTGTGAGGTCCGTGGTCTCGACACCCTGGAACTGGTCTAAGGTATAACACAGTGATGTCACAATATTCCTAAGCTTGGGTATGAGGTCCGTGGTCTCAACACCCTGGAACTGTTCTAACATATAACACAATAGTAATCTGGCTCAGTGTGAATCCCCAGGTCCTCCTGGTTCTAACACACTGTGGCATCTGACTGGTCTGAGTGCTCACACTTAAGTATTCGCAACGGCAGACAACCAGCAACTGACAGGCAAGAAGTATATATAGAGCAGCGCTCCTCAGCGCCGCCCAGCCCCACTCAGCCAATCATCTGCTGCGCTGGGATCAGCTGATTGCCCTGATCAGCTGATCCCTCTCCTATTGGCATAAAGGGTCTGCCTCCCAGCGCGCGCGCGTAGCTCTCCATCTGTGTGCACTACTAGGCTCAGACACACCAGACGCATGCTGCTGTGCGGAAACCGCCTGTATGAACGCGGAGACAGCCGCCCCGCTGCCAGACCGCGCGGCGGTGTCTCCGCAATCCTTTACACATATGTAGCAATTTTGGTGTAAATAGCATGTATGGGGGCTTTGCTATTCGCTGCCAAAGTCAGCATGAAATTATGCAAAAATTACCTGAAATTTTACGCAAAATTACGAATGACAATATACAAAATCAATTGAATTTACAAATTGTAATTACGTATAGGTGTAATTGCGAACATTTACGTGAAATTTAATGTAATCGTAATTAGCTGGTTACGATCATCACTACATGGTACCATTTTGTAGGATTTCCATAAATTTGGGTGCCCATTATCATCAGAAACTTGAGTACCACATACGCACCATTATAAATAGCGGCTATATTGTGAAATTTGGGTGCCTGAAAAAAAGCAAATTTCACACTAAGTGTGGCTGATAAATAGCAAATTTCACACTACAGCCGCTATTTATAATCAAATCTATGGCGACACCCAAAAATTTTCATAATATTAGCTGGGGGGGTCAGTTGTGTATGGGGAGCAATTAAAGTTAGATGTGGAAAGGTGTATTTTTAAGTGTTAGGCATGGGGGAACGGTCAAGGACAGGCATGAAGGGGGGGGGGGGTTAAGGGTCAGGTATGGGAGGATTAAAGTTAGGCTTGGGAGTTGTTTTTAAGGGTTATTTTTTATGTGTTAAGCCTGGGGGGGGGTTAAGGTTAGGCATCCATAAGGGAGAGTTCTGCGTGAGAGTAGTGTTAGGTTAAGTTGTAGTAACATACAGTATCTGTATGAGATGCAATTGTTTTATCTATACTCTTATTCCAGTTCCTGCATACTTATTTTATCTCATGCAATTACAGCAGATGATCTGTATCATAAGCCTAGAGATTCTAGGATGCACTGTTAGTTCTCACTGTGGTTCCTCACAAGGCTCTAAAATCAGGGCGAGAGGCAACTGGGTAAAAGTATTGTTTCCTTGGTACACTCTCTATTTTTGTACTGCAGAAGAATGATTTTAGGGGGACTTGAGTGCTCTTGAAAGAAATTATAAAATATTAGTAGACCTAGCTCGTTTAAAAATGGGCTCTAGGTCTATGGCAACCGCGCCCGGCGCGCCCGGCGCGCCCGGCGCAGGCGCGCACCCGCCCACCTCGCTCGCCCGCACCCGCCCACCTCGCTCGCCTGTCCAGCTCCCTGGTCCCAGCTGTCAGATACTGCGCACATGCGCAGTAACAAAAATCCTGGGACACATGGACAAAACTGCTGGACGCAGCAACAGTTTGCTTTTATTAGGTAGGATGTTCACTACACAATTACTTTATATAAAACTTAGAATATCTAGGGTAAAGTCAAGTTAACTTTTATTTTCATATATTAATTTACTTTTATTTCCATATATTATGAATAGCTGTTAATTAAATCTGCTTACTTGAATTTTCAGGAATTCCATACTTTTTCGTATCCAAGCCCATTGTGTCTGAGATTTGAATCTTGTTAACAAACATGGCAGTGTCACTGAAGAATAATGTCCCTTCTTTACAAATATAGGAAGCGAGTGTTTGAAGGTAAGCCAAGGCAGGCTGTTCAGACTGTACTCCAAAGACCTGGAAATGGTTTATAGTATAATAGTATAACTCATTCAAGCATTTAAACTATATCTGAAATATAAATATTCAAAATTGAAAAAAAAAATGTACAACAAATGGGGAAAATAAAAGGATCATATATCTGAAAAATAAACATACTTCCCAACTTTCTGAGATAAAAAAAAGAGGGACGCCTTAAGAGGAACTGTCGCGAAAATCTTAAATTTTAAAACACATACAAATAAGAAGTGCATTTCTCCCAGAGCGAAATGAGCCATAAATTACTTTTCCCCTATGTTGCTGTCACTTAAAGTAGGCTGTAGAAATCTGACGTTACCGACATTTTGAGCTAGTCCATCTCTTCATGGGGGATTCTCAGCATGGCCTTTATTCTTTATAAAGACATTCTCTGAAAATTATTAATACAAAGATGCTGGCCAGCCTCCCTGCTCGCTGCACACTATTTTGGCAGTTGGACGAAGCAACTGCCATTCACCAAGTGCTTTTAAAAATAAAGAAAACCCTAAGAACCCCTCTATAAGAAAATGGGTTAATCCAAAATCTGTCGGTAATGTCAGATTTCAACTACCTACTGTAAGTGACAGCAACATAGGAGAAAAGTAATTTATGGCTCATTTTACTCTGGGAGGAATGTACTTCTTATTTGTATGCGTTTTAAATTTTAAGATTTTCGCGACAGTTCCTCTTTAAGACTTGCCTCTGTCACACCTTCAGACATACCACTGCCAAACCCCTAGTCATGCATACCACAAAGAATCCATAAGAAAAAGATGTAGTTTTATAATTCATACCACACTGGTCCTTTCTATTATCATTAGGTTTCCTTAATATTGACATTTGGTAGCAAAAAATGCATCAATTTAGAGGATGGAAATACAGTTTAGAGTCAAACACATTTTAAGTTAAAAAAATACATAGATTTATATAGATCTGTACATCAGCCCTGAAAGAGGGACAAACAGGGAAGAAAGAGGGACAGAGGGACTGTCCCTCCAAAAGAGGGACAATTGAGACCAGTGAATATAAATCTGAATAAATATAATTTTCACCATGGGGGTAGTGTGCTATTTTATAAGATTTTAAAAATGATAGCAATGCTATTGAATATAAAGCCAGATGCCAGTTTAAAATAGTCTTTACAAAGGAGTCTGCATCGGATAATATTTCATGATCTACAAAGGCATAATGGGGGCTAGAATGGGCCCATATCGGCTCCTGATGTAGTAGATATAATATTACTACTGTCAAACTATGAGTCTGGACAAAAGACCATCAGCTTTTAGCAAGACAGACAGAGCCGGATTTGTACTCTTTACTGCCCAAGGGTACTGTCACCAGCCTCCCCCCTTCAGTATAGGTAGCGAGATGACCCTTCCCTCCAGTATAGGTAGTCCGATGACCCCCCCCCCCCCCCAGTATAGGTAGCCAGATGACCCCTCCCCCTTTCCCTCCAGTATAGGTAGCCAGATGACTCCCTCAATCCCTCCCCCCCCCTTCCAGTATACATAGTTACCTGGCCTTCAAACCACAGCAGCTATCAGTGTCACTCATGTCTTCTCTTATCTCCAATGCAGAAGCTTCCTCTTCCTTTCCATTTAGAATACTGCCCACATTCATAGCGGCTAGAGATGGCCTGAACGGTTTGCCGGTGAACGGTTCCCGGCGAACTTCGGTGGTTCGTTCGCGGAGAACCGCAAACTTTTCCGGAAGTTCAATTTGCCCCCATAGTGCATCATGAGGGTCAACTTTGACCCTCTACATCACAGTCAGCAGGCACATTGTAGCCAATCAGGCTACACTCCCTCCTGGAGCCCCACCCCCCCCTTATAAAAGGCAGGTAGCATCAGTCATTGGACTCACTCGTGTGCCTGCAGTAATTAGAGAAGGGAGAGCTGCTGTGCAGAGACCTATAGGGAAAGCATAGTTAGGCTTCTTAGCTTGCTCCTTGTGACAGATGCACATTGTAATACCCATCACTGCATATACCTACCTGTTGTGTTCAGTGCACCCCTCTACCTACGTGAGTGCACTCAGTGTGATATACCACTCCGTGCATACCTGTTAACTGCACCTGTGTGACTGCACATTGTATTAGTCAAGTCAGTGCATCCCTTTCACTTCATCCCCCCCAATATGGACAAAACAAAAGGCAGAGGCAGGCCACCTGGCAGGTCTGTTTGAGGTCGCGCTGTCGTGATTTTTTGTGGCTCTCGACCAAAGTACAGTGTTCAGAAGAAGGCACGTGCCATCAACCCCCAATATTGTCAGGACGTAGTTGACTATTTAACACAGAACACCTCATCTTTCTCAGCTTCCGCACGGAAGCGTGACATATTTTCCTCCTCCTGCTCTGATTCTGGCAACCCACTTAACACTCAGTCGGCCACCACCACCAAAGTGCCATCACCCCAGGACTCAGCGGTGTGGAAATTTTTTTGTGTGTCTGCCAGATGAGAGCAATGCCATCTGTACTCTCTGCCACTGAAAATTGAACCTTATGAAGGCACATGATTACAAAGCACAAACTGCAATGGGATGACCACCTGAGGAAAAGCAGCACACAAAAGCAAAGCCACACACCGCAGTGGAAGATACCAGGCCGCATTTTTTTCTCAAAAAAGGCGATACCTAAACTGTTCCGTGATGTTGAAAGGCAAGTGGTGACATCTCTGGCACACAGCGTTGGGTCAAGGGTCCATCTGACCACGCATGCCTGGTCTGCAAAGCATGCTCAGGCCTGCCCGAAGACTAAGTCAGTCCCCACACACAGCATCTCTGCCTGCACGCCGTGTGACTGCCTGCCCCAAGACTAAGTCGCTCCCCACACAGCATCTTTGCTCGCAGGCCGCTTGACTGCCTTCTCCGCGACCACCAACAGGGTCCAGGACTCCAGGTGGATTCCTGAATTTTTAGGTGCGTGTACATGCCTGCCTAATTTTTCTGGCTGCACTGCAGCTGCAACAACAAAACAAAAGGCATGTACATGTGCCAATTCTCCTTCATGATTATTACCTTGCTGCGGTAAAGGGGCTTGCGTGTCACAATGAAACAATGACCGCCGGCTATATGAGTGTCTCGGGGGGGGGGGGGGGGGATAACTGACGATAACAAGGTCGCTGCTTCACTGTGGACAGATCAAATTTGATCAGCTGGACAGTAGTGTTGGGCGAACAGTGTTCGCCACTTTTCGGGTTCTGCAGAACATCACCCTGTTCGGGTGATGTTCGAGTTCGGCCGAACACCTGATGGTGTTCGGCCAAACCGTTCGGCCACATGGCCGAACTAAGAGCGCATGGCCGAATGTTCCCCGAATGTTCGGCTAGCGCTGTGATTGGCCGAACGGGTCACGTGGTTCGGACCCGAACGCGCTCTGATTGGCCGAACTGTCACGTGGTTCGGGTAAATAAATACCCGAACCACATCATATCTCCGCCATTTGCCTGTGGGTTTAGCTTTGGGTAGGCAGGCAGGGTAGTTCGCGCTCCAGCCACGCTAGCCAGGGTCCCCCCAGTCATTGTGTCGCTGCTGGGAATAGTAGTACACCGCTCGCTCAGCCACACTATATAGCATTCTGTTTACTGCCACTCTGTGTACCTCGCTCAGCCACACTATATAGCATTCTGTTTACTGCCACTCTGTGTCTGCTGGGAATAGTAGTACACCGCTCACCCGCCACTGTATAGCATTGTGCTCTGTGTCGCTGCTGGGAATAGTGGTACACCGCTCACCCGCCACTGTATAGCATTGTGCTCTGTGTCGCTGCTGGGAATAGTGGTACACCGCTCAGCCACACTATATAGCATTCTGTTTACTGTTCTGTGTCTGCTGGGAATAGTAGTACACCGCTCGCTCAGCCACACTATATAGCATTCTGTTTACTGCCACTCTGTGTACCTCGCTCAGCCACACTATATAGCATTCTGTTTACTGCCACTCTGTGTCTGCTGGGAATAGTAGTACACCGCTCACCCGCCACTGTATAGCATTGTGCTCTGTGTCGCTGCTGGGAATAGTGGTACACCGCTCACCCGCCACTGTATAGCATTGTGCTCTGTGTCGCTGTTGGGAATAGTGGTACACCGCTCAGCCACACTATATAGCATTCTGTTTACTGTTCTGTGTCTGCTGGGAATAGTAGTACACCGCTCGCTCAGCCACACTATATAGCATAGCATTCTGTTTACTGCCACTCTGTGTACCTCGCTCAGCCACACTATATAGCATTCTGTTTACTGCCACTCTGTGTCTGCTGGGAATAGTAGTACACTGCTCGCTCAGCCACACTATATAGCATTCTGTTTACTGCCACTCTGTGTACCTCGCTCAGCCACACTATTTAGCATTCTGTTTACTGCCACTCTGTGTCTGCTGGGAATAGTAGTACACCGCTCGCTCAGCCACACTATATAGCATTGTGTTTACTGCCACTCTGTGTACCTCGCTCAGCCACACTATATAGCATTCTGTTTACTGCCACTCTGTGTCTGCTGGGAATAGTAGTACACCGCTCGCTCAGCCACACTATATAGCATTGTGTTTACTGCCACTCTGTGTACCTCGCTCAGCCACACTATATAGCATTCTGTTTACTGCCACTCTGTGTACCTCGCTCAGCCACACTATATAGCATTCTGTTTAATGCCACTCTGTGTCTGCTGGGAACAGTAGTACACCGCTCGCTCAGCCACACTATATAGCATTCTGTTTACTGCCACTCTGTGTACCTTGCTCAGCCACACTATATAGCATTGTGTTTACTGCCACTCTGTGTCTGCTGGGAATAGTAGTACACTGCTCGCTCAGCCACACTATATAGCATTGTGTTTACTGCCACTCTGTGTACCTTGCTCAGCCACACTATATAGCATTGTGTTTACTGCCACTCTGTGTCTGCTGGGAACAGTAGTACACCGCACACCCGCCACTGTATAGCATTGTGCTCTGTGTCGCTGCTGGGAATAGTGGTACACCGCTCACCCGCCACTGTATAGCATTGTGCTCTGTGTCGCTGCTGGGAATAGTGGTACACCGCTCACCCACCACTGTATAGCATTTCTGTACTGCCACTATACTGCTGCCAGTCAGCGTGTACTTTAAGGATAAGTGAAATGAGGAAGAAATCCGGTGAAAGAGGGAGGGGCAAGGGAAGAGGTGTTTCCCCTGACGGTTCACGTACAGGCCACAGGGGAGCACCCAAGAAAACCCACTCAATACCGCCCATGTTGTCCAGGACAACAACCCTCACAAATCCAAAAGAACAGGACCAGATAATTACTTGGATGACCTCTCAAGCGTCCAGCAGTGGGTTAAGCAGCACCAGCACATCACGCACGAGGTCCGAGTCCTCAGCCAGTTACAAGGAGCCAGTGGGCACAAAGCTGACACAACCGGCAGCGACACCACGCACACAACTGCCAGATAACCAGTCCGATGAATTACCTCAGGACACAATGGGGTATTCGCAGGAGCTATTCCCAGCCCAACAAACTTCCACCTTTCAAAGGTCAATGGAGGAACAGCCAGAAATGTTGTGCCCGGATTCACAACCATTAACTGTGGGAAGTGCACCGCGCACTGAAATACAAGGCGAGTCCGAGGAGGACTCGGAAACCCAAATCCCAGAGCAAGTTGGGCAGGAGGGGTTGCAATTGCAGGAGGTCGGCCGACAAGATCTGGAAGACGACGTTGGAGTGAGCTGCGCAGAGGTTGTTCTGGGGAGCTCTACTCCATGGCGACGGCCCCCCACAATGACATATGACGAGTTTCAGGAGATGGAAGAGGAGGGTATGGACAATGTGGACAGAGACCCAGATTTTGTTTGTGAACGAGAACATCGCCGTCGTAGCAGCAGCACAGATGAGTCTGTTGAAGAACCCACTGCTGCACGAGTTTGCCTTGTGCCACAAGGTAGGCGGCGCGCAATTTCAGGCACCACAAGCGTGGAAGTTCAAGTGAGAGGCAAAAGAGGCGCAAACAGAAATCGCCAGCAAGGCAGGTGCTCCAAAGTCTGGGCTTTCTTTGAAGACTGCACTGAGGATGGTACTATGGCGATTTGCAAGGTGTGCAAGACCCGCCTGAGCAGGGGGAAAAGTATTAACAACCTCTCCACCACCAGCATGAGCCGCCACATTGTATCCAAACATCCCACTCTGTGGGCAAACGCGGCAGGACAGGGTACCAGCAACACTGCCTCCCTTGGGGTCACCAGACTCACCACCAGACCCGCCTCAGCAGCAGCAGCAGTAGCCCAGCCATTGCGTGGTTCACAACATTCACAAACATCAGACGCTGACACTGTCACTTTCCGGAGTAGTGCTCTTGAGGTCTCCCAGTGTTCATCAAACACAACAACCAACAGCCCTTCAGTGTGCAGCCCTACGATTCAGTTGTCTGTCTCGGAGATGTTTGAGCGCAAGAGGAAATTGCAAGCAAATGACCCCCGGGCCGTGGCAGTAACAGCCAGCATAGCCAAGCTTCTGGCCTGCGAAATGCTGCCTTATCGAGTGGTGGAGACAAACAGCTTCAAGGGCATGATGTCAGTGGCCATTCCACTTTACGTGGTTCCCAGCCGCTACCACTTTGCGTGCTCTGCAGTGCCTGAGTTGCATGAGCACGTGGTCAGCAAAATAACACGAAGCTTGAAGAATGCCATTGCCTGCAAGGTTCACCTCACCACTGACACCTGGACGAGTGCGTTCGGCCAGGGTGGATACATCTCCCTTACCGCGCACTGAGTGAACCTTGTGGAGCCTGGCAACGATTCCTCACCTGCTACGGCGCGGGTGTTGCCCACGCCGCAAACAGCTGCACCACCATCCCTCCCACTGGATAACAACAGCAGCACCTACCTCTCTGACTCCTTCTCCTCCAACGCATCTCAAAGCTGTACCTCATCCGGAAACGCTAACCCAGCAGCAGTGGGATCGTGGAAGCAGTGCAGCACAGCTGTTGGCATGCGTCAGCAAGCGTTGCTGAAGCTGATCTGCCTTGGGGATAAACAGCACACAGGGGAGGAAATTTGGAGGGGAATAAAGGAACAGACGGATTTGTGGCTGGACCCCCCCTGACCTGAAACCGGGCATGGTTGTGTGTGATAATGGGAGTAATCTCATTCGCGCTTTAAGGTTGGCTAAGCTGACACACATCCCTTGCCTGGCGCACGTGATGAACCTGATGAACCTAGTAGTTCAGCGGTTCCTGAGGACATACCCAGGCGTGGCCGATCTTCTGTTGAAGGTGCGACGAGTGGCCAAACATTGCAGAAATTCCAGTACTGCTTCGGGGGCATTTGCCAAGATGCAGGAGCGCTTCAATCTCCCCCACCATCGCTTGCTGTGTGATGTCCCTACGCGCTGGAATTCTACGCTGCACATGCTAGCCCGCTTTTGCGAGCAGAAGAGTGCAGTGGTCCAGTACATGACGGCGCAGTACCGAGGCGCATCCGGACAGCTGCCAAGCTTCTGTGGATCCGATTGGGCCAACATGTTGGACCTCTGCCAAGTCCTCCAAAATTTTGAGCAATCCACGTTGCTTGTGAGCAGTGACAACTCTTCAGTCAGCATTACCATACCACTGCTGTGTTTACTGAAGAGGTCAATGTTGAAAATCAAGGAAACAGCTGTCATGATGCAACTGGGGGAATCTGAAGGAGAAAACGATCAGCGTGATGGTACCAACATCAGGCCATCCGCATCAGGAAACGCTGGCCCCAGCAGCTATGACGACGAAGAAGAGGAGGAGGAACAGCTGGAGTTGGAGCAGGAATTTCCTGCCACCACTGACGAGGGCCAGAGTGGTGCACGTTGGACTTCCACAATTCAGCGCGAATGGTCAGCAGAAGCAGACCAGGAAGAAGGTGACGACTATGATGCATCACAACAACTATCACAACGCTCACAAGAGGATGATAAGGATTCTGGCAGGACTCTGGCACACATGGCTCAATTCATGCTAGACTGCATTGAACGCGACCCACGCATTGTGCGCATTCTGGACAACACCAATTACTGGGTTTATACCCTTCTGGATCCACGGTACAAACACAATGTTCCAAAACTGCTTGAAGAAAGAGTCAGACAGGTCAAAATGGAAGAATACCAGCAGGCCCTTGTGGAGACTTTAGAGAGGAGATTGACATCCTCCCCCTCCTCTAGCCAGTTGTACGCCGACAGACTGACTTCCGCAAACCCAGGACGACCAGGAGGGCAGCAAACAACACAAGCCGCAGCTAGTGCCCAAAAGGGAATGGTATCGGCAGTGTCCTTGGAGTGGGAAAATTTTATGACACCCATGCAGCAGCAGCCCACAGAACAGCAAGCGTGCAGATCCACCTCCAACACCGATCGCCTGGAGAAGATGGTCAAGGACTACATGTCAGATGGCGTAGCTGTGTTGAACAATCCATCTGCACCCTTCAACTATTGGGTATCGAAGCTAGACACCTGGCACGAACTGGGCAATGTACGCAATAGAGGTGCTGGCTTGCCCGGCAGCCAGCGTTATGTCGGAACGCTGTTTCAGTGCTGCCGGAGGCATCGTCACAGATCGGCGTATCCGCCTCTCCACAGAAAATGCAGACCGTCTGACTCAAATTAAAATGAATCAATCCTGGATTGGAAACGACTACGCAACACTCTTGGACCCCAACCAAGTAACATGAACAATGACCATCTGTGATGGGTTAGCGTTTCCGGACCCTGTTTATTGAACCTCTCATCTTTATTACATGTATGACTGCATGGCGGCAAAAAGCATTGCTATATCCGCACGCTATTTGTCCTCATGCAAGGCCTGGGATGCTGTGTCTCAAAAAGCGTGGCCTTCTCCTCCTGCGCCTCCTCCTGTTCCAACACGTGTGCTGCTGCTGCTGCTGGGTTAGCGTTTCCGGTCCCTGTTTATTGAACCTCTCATCTTTATTACATTTATGACTGCATGGCGGCAAAAAGCATTGCTATATCCGCACGCTATTTGTCCTCATGCAAGGCCTGGGATGCTGTGTCTCAAAAAGCATGGCCTTCTCCTCCTGCGCCTCCTCCTGTTCCATCACGTGTGCTGCTGCTGCTGCTGCTGGGTTAGCGTTTCCGGTCCCTGTTTATTGAACCTCTCATCTTTATTACATTTATGACTGCATGGCGGAAAAAAGCATTGCTATATCCGCACGCTATTTGTCCTCATGCAAGGCCTGGGATGTTGTGTCTCAAAAAGCATGGCCTTCTCCTCCTGCGGCTCCTCCTGTTCCCTCACGTGTGCTGCTGCTGCTGCTGCTGGGTTAGCGTTTCCGGTCCCTGTTTATTGAACCTCTCATCTTTATTACATTTATGACTGCATGGCGGAAAAAAGCATTGCTATATCCGCACGCTATTTGTCCTCATGCAAGGCCTGGGATTCTGTGTCTCAAAAAGCGTGGCCTTCTCCTCCTGCGCCTCCTCCTGTTCCATCACGTGTGCTGCTGCTGCTGCTGCTGCTGGGTTAGCGTTTCCGGTCCCTGTTTATTGAACCTCTCATCTTTATTACATTTATGACTGCATGGCGGCAAAAAGCATTGCTATCCGCACGCTTCTTGTCCTCATGCAAGGCCTGGGTTGTGTCTCAAAGCGTGGCCTTCTCCTCCTGCGCCGCCCTCCTCCTGTTCCATCACGTGTGCTGCTGCTGGGTTAGCGTTACCGGTCCCTTTTCCTGGAACCTCTTCTCTGTATTACATTTATGACTGCATGGCGACAAAAAGCATGTTACCTGTGCAAAGAAACATGACATTTTCCGCATTTAAAAGACAGTTTTTCCTTTGAAACTTTACAATCAATTTTCTCAAAAACTATAAGCTCTTTTTCAAATATTTTTTTCCTCTTGTACCCACTCCCAAGGTGCACATACCCTGCAAATTTGGAGTATGTAGCATGTAAGGAAGCTTTACAAAGCACGAAAGTTCGGGTCCCCATTGACTTCCATTATGTTCGGAGTTCGGCGCGAACACCCGAACATCGCGGCGATGTTCGGCGAACGTTCGCGAACCCAAATATCTAGGTGTTCGCCCAACACTACTGGACAGTCACTGTTCTGTCATTAAGCTACCTCAGCCCGGCGACCATATGGGCTGGAAAGCCGCCATCCCCTGCACTTTCGTCATGGTGCGCACCAGTCCAGCACTACACAAACAGCTGTTTGCAGTCACTGCATACGCATAGGTTTCCCTGCATCTGTGACTGCACATTGCATTATACCTGACAGTCAGTGCATACCTTTCACTTGAATGGATGGCAGACTTGCCCTCCATAACAGATTCTCGTTAAAGGTATTAAAGTTGATTCATCTCATATACAGCAGGGCCTCGAAAGTCCTCCTGTATTGTTATTTTTGTCACTACCTCAGGACTTGCATGCCATGCCTTCTGCCTTCCTTGGATGTGTGGTGGTGGTAGCCGTTTCTTAGGCTCCCATTCCGGACCGGAATTGAACCAGGATTCCCCGGCCATTACCCATGGTCACCATGCTACTGAGAAAGTACCATTGAAAGTTTCACACAGTTGAATGAATGGCAGACTTGCCTTCCATAACACATTCTTGGCAAATGCTTTCGATTTGATTTGTCTTGCGCTGGGTCAAGGGTCCATCTGACAACAGATGCCTGGTCTGCAAAGCACGGTCAGGGCAGGTACATTACTTATATAGGATGTGTGGTGGTAGCCGGTTCTCAGGCTCCCACCGAGGACCGGAATCAAACCGATTTCCCGGCCATTACCCTTGGTCACAATAACAGACTTGCCTTCCATAACAGATTCTCTTTACAGGTACTGAAAAGCCAGCAGAAAATGTAATTTAAAAAAAATAAATGTAAGCTTTAACAATGGTAGAGAAAGAACCATTGAAAGTTGATAAGGCAGTCAGACATTACCTGATATCACTGAGGAAGAGCAATCTCGCCATGGTGCGCACCAGTCCAGCACGGCCGTCACTACACTGTTTGCGGTGCGTTACACAGTGAGTTTGGTGTGTCAGTGTGAAGCAGTACTCTAATTACACTCCCTGATTTATGTATACACATGCAAGATGTTTTAAAGCACTTTAGACCTGCAATTTAGCATTCAATGTGATTTCTGGCCTTAAAACCCTGCTTTGCGTCAAATCCAGATTTTTCCCTGGGACTTTTGGCGTCTATCCCACTCATCCATGCAAAAACTCAGATCTTAGACCCCTTGAAACATCTTTTCCATCACTTGTGTGGCCAGCATAAGTGTTTCTAGTTTTCAAAGTTCGCCTCCCCATTGAACTCTATTGCGGTTCGCGAAAGTTCGCGCAAAATGAACTTTTGCAGAAGTTCGCGTTCACGGTCCGCAAACCAAAAATCGGAGGTTCGGGACACTTCTAATAGCTGCTGGCCACAATGCAAATGTGCACAGAGAGCAAGGTGGCTGCTGCAAAGACAGCTAGCAGTACTGCAGTCAGGCGCTTGCCTAATCTCCCTGCATTGCAGCATTTGTAAGCTTGAAAATGCACCAGTTTAGCTTGCTGCTTTGGTGCCCTTGCTCCTGTGGTGCCCTTGCTCCTGTGGTGCCCTAGGCCATGGCCTAGGTGGCCTTGGCCTAAATATGGCCCTGAAGACAGATAATAGGAAACCTCTAACGCCAGCCAGTTCAGTAAGTATAAATTATGCACAAAGTAAATAGTATCAAGTCAAAGGAAATTGTGCTGCTAATGATCTTTTAAGGTTCGGCTTTGTGATAACCCTCAAATGCTCCCCAACACGTACCATAATACTCTATTTTTGGTTTTCCAACATATTTCAAGGATATCGAACACTGAAGCGTTTATACCACCCCTGTGCTTCTGCAGTTCAGAAAGATTTGAACCGCATCCAGACCACGCTGATTAAGATCTTAGTCCTGTTTGGCACCTATTGTCTCTAGCAGGGTGTAGATTTTTATCATCTCTGGCGCATGCTCCTGCCACTACCCACCATTGCGCCTCTCTCACCGCTGCAGCCCCCTTGCTGGCAGAGCTCCCTGATCACCATTGGCTCACATTAATCACAGGGTCAGGAGCCAATACAATTGTCTCCTGACTGGCTCAGGGAGCTCAGTCATCATAGCAACGGCAGAGTGAGGGGGCTACAGCAATGGTTGAACGGTGGTATAGGTGGGTCCATGCGGTGTGTTGTCGGTAAGTCCCATTTTTTTAAACCAGAACCTAAACTGAGAGGGATATCCTTTTAAACAATACCAGTTGCCTGACTCTCCTGTTCACTTCTGACTAGACAGTATTTTTTGGATGATTACGTGTGATGACATCATCAACATCATTATTTTTACAGGATTTTTGTAAGGTACTTACTATGGTGATTATTGTGAAATCTTGCATTAACTGCACCTAATGGAATGCTGAATAAATGTTTGATTAAACTCGATGTATTAACTTTCCTTTGGCTTGATACCATATACTTTGCGCATAATTTATAATACCTGAAAAAATTATCAATATCATTGAAGCATTGCATCTCCAGGCTTGGAACTCTTAGGGCCGAAGCAATTATAAGTGTGATAAAATAGTTACTGCATATGAGTCTCCTATCACCCTGCGTAGCACATCTCACTGACTACCGTATATACTCATATACAAGCTGAATTTTTTACCCCCAAAAAAGTGGTCTCGGCGTGTATACAAGTCATCTACTTTGAGTGGCTATTTCTGTGTGGGAAAGGAGCTCCTCCACTTTCAGTGGTGATGCGGGATGCAGTCCTGGCGTCTCGGATGGAAGGAGAATGTGAGGCAGAGCGGGGTGTCCGGTATTAGTGGAAAACGGGATCGGGGAGCAGGACCAGATGCCAGCAAAGCGTCACAGGTGCTCCTGTCACAAGCGGGCATTCAGCCACATGCGTGTCCCCTTTTCCCTGCACGGCGGTGGCCAGAATGTGTTATGGATTCGGGCATCCGATGCTGCCAGTGACATGTCTGGAGTGACAGAGTCCGTGCTGAATCACCAGAACATTGATCAGGGATTCCCTCTTTGTCCTGCACTTGCTGTGTTTCATATAGATGACATGTTTCATATAGATGATGCCATCTAGTGGCGTCTTTAGACAGCAAGTGCAGGATGGAAGAGTGAATCCTCGATCATTGTGCTGGTGATTCAGCGAGGGCTCTGTCATTCCAGACATGTCACTGCCAGCACCGGTGCCTGGATCCATAACACATTCTGGCCACCACTGTGCAGGAAAAGCGGGACACGCGAGTGAAAGTGGAGGAGCACCTGTCCTGCTTTGCTGGCATCTGATCATGCCTTCCGATTCTGCCTTCCAGTAATGCTGGACACTCAGCTCTGCCCCACATTCTGCTGCAGGCACTCTCCTGCCATCCAGGACGGCAGGTTTCTTCAATTGATCCAGACTTCCCCAAAGCACAGTGTAAGGATCTGCTCAGCTGTCTGCACGGGCAGACAGCTGTTTGGCCATTCTTTAGGTCTGAGTTCTGCAAGTCTCTGGAAAAGAGCTAGCTAGCTGCCTCCTTTGAAGGCTTGCAGTATAAATACCATGTTCTCCCACCTTGCTGGTCATTATGGTTTGTTCCTGCGAACTCACCTGGAGTGTCAGCCTTGCTTGTTTGCTAAAGATTATCTTAGAGTAATTCTTTGGGACTGCACTAGGCATCCCTTTCAGTGCAGTCAGGTTGTATTATCTGTTTGCCTTGTACTGTCTCTCTGTTGCGATTGTCCTGTCGCCAGCGGCGGTCGTCAGGAAATCATTCTATCTGTCTGGGAGTGTAGGCCAGAGCTGCGGTTGCTGCTGGCTACTCCATCTGTCTGGATTGGTCGCCCTAGTGGTAGTGGCAGTACCTCCTTCTGCATTCTGCCTTGGGGGTGCTAGCCAGAGCAGCGGTTGCTACTGCTAGCCCCATCTGTCTGTGTGTTTGGATCGCATCCGCGCTAGTGGTAGCAGTGGTGGTTCATTCTGTGTTCTGTCTGGGAGTGTAGGCCAGAGCTGCGGTCGCTGCTGGCTACTCCTTCACTCTGTCTTGTCTGGTATGAACGCTTGCTGTTAGCTCGGTGAGGTAACCGTTTAGCAAGCGTTTGCGTTCTCTATTTCGTGTTCGTGTTGTATTGGTTAGTTAGGGTGGCACGCTTATCACTGGGTGCCTAACGCGCGGTGATCGTGTCTAAAACGCGTTCGCTGTTGCGAATGAGTGCGGTGTTCGCGTTTAGCTAGCGTTTGTTATTTTCCTTGATGTTCTTATTGTTGTTGCTTGCTGTGCCTTTTGCTACTCTAGTGCTCTGTCCTGCTCAGTCTTGTGTCTGTTGGCAATCGCCAGTCTAGCGATCACATTCATATTTTGTTTCTGCTGATGTGTGTTCACCGTCGCTGGGTGGCAACTAGATTGGTGGACACACATTTATTCTGTCTCTGTGCTCTTTCTTTATACTTGTGCTCTGTCTAGTTCGATCTTGTGTCACTATTGGCAATCACCACTCTAGCGATTGCATTCCCACTTCATTCCCGTTGTTGTGTGTTCACCGTCGCTGGGTGGCGACTAGTTTGGTGGACACACATACATTCTGTCTCTGTGTTCTCTCTCTCTTTAAGGGCGATCTTGCCCTGCATTACTTCTACTCGTACAATTCCCATCTGGCGTCTGTGGCAGTGCAGAGGCTGTGTTCGTCTGCACTCCACAGCTCCATCTGCCGGTGGGAATCTCCCTTTACAGATGCATAGCACCATAGCTGGGTACTCTCAATTTACATGCTTGTGGAGGATTTCCGTA
The DNA here is from genome assembly GCF_040937935.1 of Hyperolius riggenbachi. NCBI lineage: Eukaryota > Metazoa > Chordata > Amphibia > Anura > Hyperoliidae > Hyperolius > Hyperolius riggenbachi. The sequence continues at coordinate 192,199,556 of NC_090650.1, read as the reverse complement.
GTGTCTGCGCACATCCTGTGCGCTGACCACAGAAATAAACCCGCAATCGTTACACACAGGTACCAAAATCTGATGATTAAAATATATGCCTACTGCACATTTGGCTGTGGGAAGGAGGACTACCTAACACCTTGGTGCACATTTGGTTATGGAAAGGGAGGCCACCTCATGCTGGGAGCACATCACACTATTTATACTGGGGGGCTTATATGCGAGTCAATGACTTTTTCCTGATTTCTAATGTAAAAGTTGTGGGGTCAGCATATATGCGGGTCGGCTTATATGCAAGTATATATGGTAATTCATTTCTTGTCTGTGCAAATTTCAATCTACCTGGCGCACTAAACTAATTTTACTGAGCATTAGAAATGTTTTTCTAGGTAAATTGCTGAGTGTTTTTGCTGAGCTGTCTTCACCTACACACACCACTACATGTTACAATTTGGTATACATATATATGTCTTTTAACATTTCTTATAAAAGTATGGAATCAGAACTTATCTGGTTTCCTTTGGGCACACGTTCGTGCTTTGCATTCCCGTTATGCTCTTCATCTGAGCTCTATACCTGTGATACTACTCTTATGTTTTGTCCCTGGTTTATCTGTCTGGTTGATTGATCTCCTGTGTATGACGCTTTGCTTGTTCCTGACCTCGAGTTTGCCTGATCCCTGGATTCACAATAACCTGGCTCCTGTATATTTACCTTGGCTGAATTCCTTGACTCTGTTTGGTTCTCAGGTATTTTATTGGTTCTGATGACCTCTGATCCCATATCTTAAATTCTAATTCTTGGGGGCAACCAAAGTCAGGTAGATTCATTCAGTCTCCCATTCTAGCGGGGGCTTGACTATATGATGATGATCGTCGTGAAGATTGGGGTATAGGATCTGAAAGGAAACTAGTGATTGCCTGGAATCCTTACAGACACTCTACATAACTAGGTCTGTGAAGTTAATACAAATATCATCCGACTCCAACTCCTGAGTTTATGATTACACCGACTCCGACTCCTCAACTCTGACTCCTCTGATTTTTGTATAACAATCTTGTTAATTGAAATATGTAACAAAAAGCATTTAATCACTGCAAAAGCTTAGGAATTTTAATGCAATATTAAGATGGCATCTGATTTTGGGAGCAAAAAGTTCCTGGCCAGAAAGCTGACCATCCCAGCCTGTTATTGCCAACGTGAATGCCCATTTGGTTCATTTTCTAAAGGAATATAGGTAATTGATCTAGGAATGAGTGTAGGTCATAAAGTAAAACAGTAAGGAAAAAAGATAAGACTGGGTTGCTGGGATGCTGGGAAATGTGAAGGAGCTAAAAGATGGCAAAATAATAAAGTGATATACAGAATTCCCAATATGGGCATATGGGGTAAGCAAAATAGAAGTGCAGTCTGAATAGATGGTGACAAAGAAGAATATGAGTTTAGGTATATACAAGATGGTCACAGGCAAGGGTGAATAGAACGATTGAATGAGATGTATGAGACAGAAATGGTATGCATTCCATCTCGAGTCAATGTCAGTAATAGTGAATTAGAATGACCTCAAGAAAGATTAAAATGACTTGTGATATATGCAGAGAAGCATATATTAATAAAATGGAGTATGGTAGGGCCTAAACAAAGAAGAAGGATAGAATGTGTAAAGAAAGAACGAAGGACTTCCTGGTTTAAGAAGGTGATCTAAAATGCGCAGAATCTATTCTGAACCAAAACGAGCCTGAACCAAAATGAGTTTCCGCTGACATTTGTAGCTGAGCGGATAGCCAGCACTAAAGGTGTACACTGTGCAATAATATACAAAGGGACTACTATACCCAGCAACACTAGCTAAGAGTGACAAACATTTTTTTCTGCGGTGAAGAGATCATAATGCATTCAATTGCAAAGACCATGGTAAACTGATGGACTGTTAATACAAGAAGATCAGGGGCAAACGCAGGATTTTTAAGGGGGGGGTTCCTGAAAGGTCCAGAAGCACGTATGTCCCCGAGTGCTTCCGAATACAGGTGGCTCCATACTGCCCATGCACAAAAGTGCGCTGGCGTATTACGGAGCTGCCTATCTTTGGAAGTACTCAAGGACACGAGTGTTTCTGAGGGCTTCTGGTAGCAGCAAATGTGAACGGGGGACAGCGCTGGAACAACTCCCCGAGAGAGGAACGGGAGATAGACTTAGTTTGGACAATTCAGTGGAATATGCTACATAGTGTCACATAGCGCAAGCGATAGCCATATGATGCAGGGATATATGCATCTGCAGAAGATGGCGGCGCTATCTAAATACTAAATAATAATATTTTGCCTCACCAGGATTGCACTTTTATTTAGCTTTCCTGTATGACAAGAAGACACAGCCAGCTCTAGGGGAAGAGGGAAACAAAGGTAAATGAAGGAGGCTGGTGCACACCAAGAGTGCTTCTGAGCGTTTTTCAAATCAACAGTGATTTGAAAAGCGCTTGACTAATGTTACCCTATGTGGGTGTTCCCACAGCAGCGTTGTGATTTTTTCAAAATCGCAGGTATACTGCATGTAGCATGTTTTTGAGCAATTCATTCAAAAATCGCTCTGAAAATCACTTCACAAAATCACACTCACAAATTGCTAGCGATTGCTATTGTCATTTTGGCGTGCACTAGCCCAGAGAGAGGAGTGGAGAAATTGAGAATAGCCTGAGATGGAGCAGAGAACTTATCTGTATTGCAGTCCCACATCAGACAGGCTACTTGCCTGTAATCGGACTCCTGTCCCTGTCAGTCTCTCACACAAGTCAGAAAGAAGCCCTCCTGGAGTCTAGGGACTGTCAAAAACTTTTCAGCTTGTTAAACACCTTACCCACACATGCAGTCATTATAACAATGGAGAGAGACCAGACAGATGTTTGCCCACGGACCCTGAGTCCAGGCAAGCTCTGCATCATGCTGTGCATATTTACCAGCTTGCCTGCACTCTAATTTCATCATGTGGGACACTTCTGTGCTGTGGAGAGTCCAGGACTCCATAACCAACATTCTCTCACTGCAGGCTGCATCTTCTTGTGAGGGAAGCTGGGCTGCCTCTCTCATTCTATTAGCTGGAGGGAAGCACCAGAAGTAAGAAGGGAGGGAGAATGAGGCTGTTTATATTATGCGGGCTTCCCTGGCTGAATACACAGCTCAGTGCAGGGGGGAGGTTCCAGACACCCGGAACAGCCCCCTCAGTTCGCCAGTGAAGATATGATCACTGTTAACCTATTGCAATAGTTCATTGATATAAAATCAGGACTAGGATCTGGATAAGTGACTTTGCAACGGATGGTATATGTGTCCAGCATAGATAGTAGGACTCTTATTGTCTTAACAAGCAAGTGGAATTAGATCTGAGTATAGCGAGAACCAGGCATATCTCTCCATCATAGACGTGGATTGGCCAATCCAGTTTGGATGAGTGTGAATTGGTTATGTGTGGACAGTCGTGGGAGCGCTCCTTGTGTGGTCCAACGTGTTTTTTTTTTGGGGGGGGGGATTAATTTGCTAGGGGTGTTGGGGTACGGAAGCGTTCTCACATATTTTTGATACAATAAAGGTAATTTTTTTACGGTAATTTGAGTGGCAGCCTACTTATGGAATTTGAATAGCTGATGGAATAGTGACTAGCCTTCCTTTCCTGGTTGCAGGAGGTTTACTGACAATTAAGTCACCTGTGCACCGAATTCTGTAAATAAAATAGTGAATGCCCAATATGTCATCCGTATAATAAGATTCATCTGAGCCTCATATCAGTGGGTTCCAGTTTGTATCCCTGCGACCTAGCAGAAAATGGCCTCTGCCTTTTTTATATCTGATACAGAAAAGGCCAGGGACATTTTCTGCAAGGAGGCAAATCTGTGCACCGAAACCCAGCTGATACGGGGTTCCAGTGAATCTTATTAAACAGGCAGTGTTTCAGGACACTCTAATTTTTAAGCATTAGCGTACGTCCATGTTTTTTTTTATCTACAACAAAGATGCATTTTAACTAAACTTAGGATATTGCTGTAGAGTAGATGTTTACAGAGCCAGCGCTCCCATAGAGGCAAAGGGGGCATTTTCCCCGGGGCCCCCAACCTCTGCAGAGGCCCCGCACCACCGGCCCTGCTGAATACTGCCTGCTCCCCTGCTCGCTCTGCTTCCCGGGGCCCTTGCCAACAAGCTGCAGCAGCAATTACTCACATCTTCTGGCGGACGGCACAGTCCGGGCACTCTTGCCATGTTATCCTCCACCTCCTCTATGACCCGGCGCGTGTTTACAAATAACGCACGCCGGATCATAGAGGAGGTGGAGGACAACATGGCAAGAGTGCCCGGACTCTGCCGTCCGCTGGAAGAGGTGAGTATTTGCTGCTGCAGCTCGTTAGCAAGGGCGTTGGGGAGCAGAGGTAATCGCCGGGGGGGGGGGGGGGGGGGTATTCGGGCAGGGGCCCCCATTAAATTTGTCCCAGGGCCCCGTAGCCCCTTAAGCTGGCCCTGAATGTTAAATAGAAATCAAAACTAGTCTTTGGTAAGAGTACTTGTAGAGGGTATAGACAGGAACAAAGAACATCAATCGGGCTCTAGGCAATAAAACTGTGGGTACATCGAATAGTGATGTGCAGGTACTCTGCATGGAAATGAGGGGATTCTTCCTTTATTGCACATTCTTCATGCACCATCTGAACCAGATTTACGGTTGATAGACAACACCTCTGTATTCAGTGTGCACAACATTCTCAGTAGATTCACAACAGGGAGAGCATATTTAGAGTCTAGTACTATTGTATAACTTGATTTGTAGTCACCAACCCCAAATTTAACAACATATCGAATTATTTGATTTCATGAGCAAAGGAAGTGCATCATTCGCATTAACAAAATTTGCACAAACCTTCAGAATTATTGGCATTACAGGCCTTATTCTTAAAGCAGAGATGTTATTCATTATATATAAAAGACTGTATGTGCACACATCAAATATACAGTCACAATCAGATTTGTCTATAGTAAAGAAAGGATAGTAGCAGGCACTGCAGAGCTAGTAGTACCCAGTAGCAGGAAGATTTGAGGTTTGATGTAACTTGCTGCAGAGTGTGTGCTCTGGGTACAGAAAAATAGTCCAAATATCACTTTAGTAATACATTAATTCCCCAGCACTCCATTAATCTGCAGTATAAAAAAGCTTTATTGTGTCGGCTTGCATCTTAAAACAGATAAAGTGCTGCCAGCATGACACCAGTAACACGCACCAAACATCTCCATTCCTACTCAATGTAAGGCTGCAGGGCAGTGTGGGGGGTGGCGGCACGCCTGACGATCGTTTCACTAAGTCAGTGTCTTCAGAGGCAATCAGATTTGTATATCTGATTCTGAAATATGGTGACTGCTTTATTGCAGCAACCAATACGGTAACTGCTTTATTGCAGCAGCAAAAGTAACTTGTTTTTTGATTGGTTTATTTCATTTTTGTGGACTAAGCACTGGTATTACTGTATATATAAGTTATCTATAATGACTATTATCTGAAAAATAGAGCAAGTTTTGATATTTTCTCTTTTAATTACAGTTAAAATTTATTACGAGTCAGAGTCGGTGCATCTTTTCTCGACTCAAATTTGCACCGACTCCTTGACTCCAACTCAGACTCCACAGCCCTGTCCATAACTACTTGTCCTCCTTGCACATATGTCTAGATAGACAAACATTATAATATAGAACAATAAAAAAACCTCTTTTTTCTGTAGGGTGTTCTTTTGTTTTGCTTTTAACTATTTATTTACATATTTCCACGATAGGGACTACTCATTCCAATTTTTCTGGGGTTTTCATTATGACTGTGAGCCCCTTTTGTTGAAGAGAGTTTCCAGATTCCATTATAAGTCACCTCCCAGGGTCTACCTCTACAGGTGTGTGGGGATAGTAACTTCCCCTTCCCATAGCATGAAGTGAAAATGAAACCTTATCAAGGAGAAGGGGGTTTTCAAGAGGTGGAAAAATATCTGGCCCTACCCCTTGCAAAGTGTTAATGTCATAGACAATGAAAGTTTTATAATTTAGGCAGCAAATCCTCATGCTGGCTAGCTCAGCTGTTTTTGCAATAGCAGCCTGCATGGGAAAATGGGTGTAGAAGAGACTTGGTGGGTAGCCAGTAGCCACATGCCAATATGGTAGAAAAGGTGACAAGTGTAATGTTCATTTGCCCCTATTTAGATTAAACAGCACCTCACACTGAATCAAATGAAAACACAATGGGACAATAAAAACATATTCAAGCAGTACTTTATCGCATGGCGAGTTAATATTCATCTGGCATTGTGCTACACTATAGAGATGTCCCGAACCTCCAATTTTCGGTTCGCGAACCTACCGTGAAAGTTTGCGCAAACCGAAAAAATTATGCTGGCCACAAAAGTAATGGAAAAGATGTTTCAAGGGGTCTAACACCTGGAGGGGGGCATGGCGGAGTGGGATACACGCCAAAAGTCCCAGGGAAAAATCCGGATTGGAAAGCAGCGTTTTATGGGCAGAAATCACATTGAATGCTAAATTGCAGGCCTAAAGTGCTTTAAAACATCTTACATGTGTATACATCGATCAGGGAGTGTAATTAGAGTACTGCTTCACACTGACACACCAAACTCACTGTGTAACGCACCGCAAACAGCTGTTTGCGTAGTGACGGCCGTGCTGGACTGGTGCGCACCATGGCCAGATTGCTCTTTGTCACTCAGTGATGTCAGGTAATGTCTGACTGCTTTATCAACTTTCAATGGTTCTTTCTCTAACATAGTTAAAGCTTACATCTATTTATTTAAATTACTTTTTCTGCTGGCTGTTCAGTACCTGTAAAGAGAATCTGTTATGGAGGGCAAGTCTGCCATTGTGAGTGACCACGGGTAATGGCCGGGGAATCAGGGTTCGATTCCGGTCCGGAGTGGGAGCCTGAAAACTGGCTACCACCACCGCACATCCAAGGAAGGCAGCAGGCACGCTGTGGGCAAAGGAGCAGGAACGGCTACCACACATCCAAGGAAGGCAGCAGGCATGGCATGCACGTCCCGAGGTAGTGACCAAAAATAACAATACAGGAGGACTTTCGAGGCCCTGCTGTAGATGACTCTAATAGACTGTATTACCTATAATGAGAATCTTTTATGGAGGGCAAGTCTGCCATTGCGAGTGACCACAGGTAATGGCTAATACAATGTGCTGTCACACAGGTGCAGTTAACAGGTATGCATGGAGTGGTATATCACACTGTGTGCACTCATGTAGGTAGGTGGATGCACTGAACACAACAGGTAGGTATATGCAGTGATGAGGTGGGTGCACTGAACACAACAGGTAGGTATATGCAGTGATGAGGTGGGTACACTGAACACAACAGGTAGGTATATGAAGTGATGAGGTGGGTTCACTGAACACAACAGGTAGGTATATGCAGTACTGGGTATTACAATGTGCACCTGTCACACACACACAGGTAGTCACTGAATGTGCTGGGCCTGGCTGGCAGTGGCACACACACAGTATGAATTAGAAAGGCTGTCTATGCAACACCAGTGTCAGTGGGACACACAGAAAAAAAAATAGATCACAAGAACAAGATTAGCTCTCAAAAGAGCTGTTGTGGGGTGCTATTTTACCAATAAGAAATCAGCAAGGAGCAAGCTAACAAGCCTACAAGAGCCTAACTAATCTTTCCGTATCAGAGAGTCTACAGCAGCTGTCCCTTCTCTAATTAGTGCAGGCACACGAGTGAGTGTAATGGCTGGCGATGCCTGCCTTTTATAAGGGGGGGGGGGGGAGTGGCTCCAGGAGGGAGTGTAACCTGATTGGCTACAATGTGCCTGCTGACTGTGATGTAGAAGGTCAAAGTTGACCCTAATGGTGCATTATGGGGGCGAACCGAACTTCTGGAAAAGTTCGCCTTAGATGGCGAGTGCGAACCACCAGAAGTTCGCCGGGAACTGTTCGCCGGCGAACCGGTCGGGCCATCTCTACTAAACAAATCTAACATTCTTAATCACATGAGATAAAAAAAAGTACTAGCTCTTTAATGCCTGTGATAGTTTTAACTGAATTAATGATTTCTGGATTCTTTCTGTTTTAGTCTCTAATTGATCAAGTCACATAACTATTGTACTAGTTGCAAAAGATTTAGAAAGCCAAGGTCAAATGTTTTTGTCGTAGTGTCTCAAAGTGGCAGAAGAACCATCAAGTGACTTCTTTCTCCAGCATTCAGCAAATATTGAAATATCAGTTTTGCTATCGACTCATTGCATGAGAAGTTTATCTCTAGGTTGTATACAAGTAGAAAACATCAATACATTACCTGTAGGAAACTTGTGATTGCAGGTATATTTGCCAATATCTTTTTAGATAGAAACACTTCTTTATATTTTTCAAAAAATGTTACAAGCTTTGAAATATGGTTTAAGAAAATATGTAAAACACTCTTCATCTCTGTAGGAATACTGATCTGTTTTTGAAAAACAAAGTTATTTTAGATATCCAGGAAATGCATTTTTTTATTGTCAGTACAGTACATTAGTTTAGTAATATTAAAATGTACAAGTAAAATAATAGAACTATTACAGTTTACAATTATTCTTTAACCACTTCCATACCAGCAGTTTCTGGCCCCTTAACCACTTGCCAATCGCACACTCATACCGTGCAGCGGCAAAGTGGTAGCTGGAGGACCAGCGACGCACATCTGCGTCACCAGGTGCCTCCCTAATTAATCAGGAAAGGCTGCTCGCGCGAGCGGCCGTTTCCTGTTAGATCACGGAGCGGGTCTCCGTGAATAGCCTGCGAGCAGCTGATCGCGGCTCGCAGACTAAATGTAAATGCAGGAGACATGTGTCTCCTTTGTTTACATTGAACGGCGCTGCTGCTACAGCAGAGCCGAAAGGCAGATCGGCGATCCCCGGCCAATCAGCGGCCGGGGATTGCCGCCATGTGACATATGACAGCCTGTCACAGGCTGCACAGGACGGATAGCGTCCTGTGCAGCCCCGATCACCAGGGGTGAGAGGGAGGAGAGGGAGGGGGGAATTTCGCCGCGGAGGGGGGCTTTGAGGTGCCCCCCCGCAACACAGAGGCAGGCAGGAGCGATCAGACCCCCCCTGCACATCATCCCCATAGGGGGGGGGGGAAGGGGGCGATCTGATCGCTCTGCCGGCAACCTGATCTGTGCTGGGGGCTGCAGAGCCCACCCAGCACAGATCATAAAAAAATATGCTGGTCCTTAAGGGGGGGTAAAGGCTGGGTCCTCAAGTGGTTAAAGACCAGAGACTGCTGGTTAAAAAAACAGTGCTTACAGACATAACGCCACACTGATCCACTGCTACCACCTTTCCAACCGATCTCCCATTGCTGTTCCCCCCTCGCTCTGCATCCCTATAATGGCAACGCTCCCTGAAATGGGCTCCTGACCCTGTCATCAATGTGATCCAGTGTAATTGGCTCACAGTGATCACAGGGTCAGGAGCCAATGAAATCGGCTCCTGACCAGCTCAGGGAGTTCTGCTGTCATACCACCACCAGAGCAAGGGGGACACTGTGGCAAGAGAGCAGCACGATTGGTAGAAGCGGTGGGGGTGTGCAATGGAGAGGATTGAATTTTATGCCATGGCAAAGACAGCAAGTGCCAAACAGGGTGTAGATCTCAGTCAGCAGGGTCTGGAAGCGGTTAAAAGCTAGACATTGCTCTCTATTGAGTGCTGACATTAAAGCCCTCTAAATTTCCTTGCTAAACTTTAGACTCACTGGGAGAGATTTATCAATGCATTACCGACAGTTTTTTCTTCTTAATCTGTTCTAACCAGCAGAGAGAACAGTTCTGCATAATAATAAGAACCTTCTTAAATCCTAAGTAATAGTGACAATTTAGCATGAATTTCTAAAGCTGCACTACAGTTAAGAAAAGTGCAAATCCCTCCCAAAACTGGCGCAGATTTAGAAGTGCTTGATAGCAGTTCTACAGGTGTAGAACTGCAGGCTAGACATGATTGCAGAGTGCAGGCTAGACATGATTTGTGATGTGCTCCCCCTCCCTGCTGAATTCCTCCTACTCAGAGCCTGCTGCTATCAATACAGCAGGTGTGTTGGTTACCTAATGATTTCTTAAGATGCCTGAGACAGTTCTAGATGGATTTCTAAAAACCTAGTAATATTTTGTCTCAGACACTCCTGATAAATCTGGCCCACTTTATTTAATCTTCCAGTTACCCTGTGCATGTGTGATGAGCCATAGTCTTGTACATAATAACCTTCATGTGCATTTTGACTTTTCAATGCGCCTTTAACAGGTTCCAGATTTTGAAACTGATGATTTCAATACAATATCATTTTGTTGCCAAATAAATGGGTGTAGTGCAATTTAGGAATGATTGAAATTGGAGAACCTCGGTGCCAAGATTTTCAACATAATAACTGAAATATCTCTTCTAAAAGAGTTACAAATTTATCAACCCAATAAATAGGGATGGTCAACACGATGCAAATAATTTTGAGTTGATGCAGGATTATGCAAATTTCGTATGCAAATTTATGTAGCTTGAAAGAGGACCAATCAGATTTCACCTTTGTGGAATTTGATAGGTTCATTTTCAAGCTACATAAATTTGCACACAAAATGTGCATAATGTTGCATCAACTTGAAATTATTTGCATCTTATTGACCATCCCTACCAATAAATATTAAAATTAGCAATAGCTAGCAAGACAGATTAGTGTTAGGTATAATTTAAAGGGTTAAGATTATGGTAAGGGTAAATGACAGGTCATGATTAGTGCTGGCAAATGGCAAACATGTTAAGAGTAGAAATACAGGTAAGGTGTGGGGTAAGAACTGATAGCACTTGCGGGGTCATAATTAGGCTTTAGCACAGTGGAAGGGGAAGGTAAGGCTGAGTGTTCATTTGGATTAGACAAAGTAAGTCCAAAGCACTTGAGAAGGTCTTCTCTCCCCTTCTTTGCTACAATATGTATTTGTTAAGTATGCTGCTTTGCCATTTGCACTTTTTATTGTTTGTATGGTGTTTCTTAATATGTAAAATCTTTATAAGGAAAATATAAATAGTATGTAACGATCTTACCTTCCAACAGAAGGTCCCGCGGCGTCTCTGGCAGCGAGACTTCCACTCCGGCGTCTTCTCAGGGCATCCCTTCGACGTCTTCTGTAGGCATCCCCGGCATCCCTCTGGCGGGGAATCAGAGGGCTCACGTGCGCAGTTCCTCCTGTCGGGCACGCGCGGGGCAGAGCAGCCTTTACAGGCTGAGAAGGCATGTCTGACAGAAGGGGCTGTCATCCTGGGGGCTGGGTCTCCTCTACCTCTTGGGTATATTAGACCAGTGAGTCAGTTGCTCACTGGCCTTGATACTAATCAGTTCGCTGATACTAGGTCTAGCTAGTGAATTTGAGCTACATTGATATATTGTGTAGACGCACAATATTTAAGTACTCCAGTTAGTCAGTCTTTGTTATTTTCGTATATATTCTTTGTAATATTATTATAACATCTTATTGAATATTATCTGCATACCGATTTTTTGCCTGCCTCCTGACCTTGCACTTGTCTAGTCCGGTTGTACCGCTGCCATCTGATACACGCGTTTGACTCGGCCTGTCTTTGACTACTCTATTGCCTAATCCTTCCAATACGACTGACATCTGACTAATGTGTATGACCTAGCCTGTTATTGACTTTGAATCTGCCTCACTGCTCTGTACCACGTTACCTCTGACTCTGTGTACGACTACAGCCTGTTTATCACTACGTCTACACATCAGCGTGATATTATCAAGGCCCAAAAAAAAAAGGGATGAGCTACGTAATCAGATCTTGACACTAGCAGCAGCTGTCAATCAGCTTTCCGAGCAGGTCGCTACTCAACAGACTCAGCTGATGCAACTGACGAACTCAATTGCTCAATTAAATGTTTCTTCTGGTGTTAATGCTCAACCGTCTTACCCAGTATCCCTAATGTACCACTTCAAGAACCTACAATGCCTTTGCCTGAGAAATTTTCTGGTCAACGTACTGATTTCAGCAATTTTCAGAATCGTTGTATGTCTTATTTTGAGGTCAGGGCCAGATCTTCTGGAACTGAATCCCATAAAATCACCCTTATTAAGACACTACTTCAGGGTGACTCTCAGACATGGGCTTATGGTTTAAATCCTGACCATGAGGCACTTACCTCTGTTGAAAATTTCTTTAAGGCAATGGCCACTATATATGCAAATCCTGGCATTTCAGCCATGGCTGCCCGTAAATTGAGAGACCTCCGACAGGGCCGTTATACTGCAGCGGAATATGCTGCAGAATTTAGGAAATGATCTGTGTCAGTAAAATGGGGTGAGGCAGCACTTTAACCACTTTACCCCCGCGCGTACGTATTTCTCCGCCCCTTTTTCCATCCTTTAACAACCAGGGACGGAGAAACACGTACTTTCCGCGTTCCCGACGCTGCCCGCGCTCCCGCTCGTAAACACGCCGCCCGCCGCTAGTAAACACGCCGCCGCCCGCTCGCCCAGAGATCAATGAACGGGAAAATCCATTCCCGTTCGTTGATCTAAGCCCCGCAATGATCAGCTGCTCTCCTATGGGCAGCGCGATCATTGTGAGAAAAAACTCACGTGTCCAGCCTCCTTATACTTCCTCCAAGCTTCCGGAAGGAAGCTTGGTGGTCGCATTAAAACAAAAAGTTACTGTGGCCATCTTGTGGCCAAATAGTAAACTACACCCTACACATTTTTCACATACAAATAAATGACTTTTACATATAAAATTAACTCATTACCTCCCACACTCCCCATTTTTTTTTTTTTGTAATTAAAAAAAAATTAAAAAATTTACAATTAAAAAAAATACATAAATAGTTACCTTAGGGACTGAACTTTTTAAATATTTATGTCAAGAGGGTATAACACTGTTACTTTATAAACTATGGGCTTGTAATTAGGGATGGACGCAAAAATGAAAAAAATGCACCTTTATTTCCAAATAAAATATTGGCGCCAAACATTGTGATAGGGACATAATTTAAATGGTTTTACAACCGGGACAAAAGGGCAAATACGTTTCATGGGTTTTAATTACAGTAGCATGCATTATTTAAAAACTATAATGGCCGAAAACTGAAAAATTATTATTTTTTTCCCCACATTTTTCCTATTTTCCCATTAAAACACATTTAGAAAAAAATAATTCTTGGCATAATGTCCCACCTAAAGAGAGCCTAATTGGTGGCGGAAAAAACAAGATATAGTTCATTTCATTGCGATAAGTAATGATAAAGTTATAGACGAATGAATGGAAGGAGCGCTGAAAGGTGAAAATTGCTCTGGTGCTCAGGGGGTAAAACCCCTCAGTGGTGAAGTGGTTAAGATCAGTTTTTGTTGAGGTTATCTGATGCTGTGAATGATGTTCTTATTAGTCACCCTGAACGGGCAGATAGGCATATCAGGTACTGACGACAAGGGAAAACTTATCCCAGTTCTAGTAAACAGAGTAATGCCTCTTCCATCTCAACTGAAGAGCCAATGCAGTTAGGACATTCCAAGCTTTCTCCAGCAGAGAAACTTAGGAGAAAGAAAAAAAAACTTATGTATGTATTGTGGTGAAAAAGGTCATTATGCTCAGTCTTGCTCTGCAAAACGGGTTCTGGAAAACTCCAGCACCTAAGTGAAGTAAGGGGACTTCACTTGGGTGAGCAGTAGAGATGGCCCGAACGGTTAGCCGGCGAACGGTTCCCGGCGATCTTCCGTGGTTCGCGATCGCGGAGAACCGCAAACTTCTCCGGAAGTTTGGTTCACCCCCATAGTGCATCATGAGGGTCAACTTTGACCCTCTACATCACAGTCAGCAGGCACATTGTAGCCAATTAGGCTACACTCCCTCCTGGAGCCCCCCCCCCCCCCCTTATAAAAGGCAGGCAGTGTCAGGCATTGGACTCACTCGTGTGCCTGCATTAATTAGAGAAGGGAAAGCTGCTGTAGACTCTCATGGGGTAAGCTTAGTTAGGCTCTTGTAGGCTTCTTAGCTTGCTCCTTGCTGATTCTTATTGCTAAAAAAGCACCCCTCAACAGCTCTTTTGAGAGCTAATCTTGTTCTTGAGATCTATTTTTTTTGTGTGTGTGTGTCACTGACACTTGTGTTGCATAGACAGCCTTTGTAATTCCTACTGTGTGTGCCACTACCAGGCCCAGCACATTCAGTGACTACCTGTGTGTGTGACAGGTGCACATTGTAATACCCATCACTGCATATACCTACCTACCTGTTGTTCACAGTGCACGCACCTACCCATGTGAGCGCACGCAGTGTCGCTGTGCCTGTCCGGTATCTGTCTGTGTGTGACAGGTGCACATTGTAATACCCATCACTGCAGTGTGTCCCACTGCAACACAAGTGTCAGTGGGACACACAAAAAAAAATAGATCACAAGATTAGCTTTCAAAAGAGCTGTTGTGGGGTGCTATTTTAGCAATAAGAATCAACAAGGAGCAAGCTAACAAGCCTACAAGAGCCTAACTAATCTTTCCCTATGAGAGTCTGCAGCAGCAGCTGTCCCTTCTCTATTTACTGCAGGCACACGAGTGAGTATAATGACCGGTGGTGCCTGCCTTTTATAAGGGGGGAGTGGCTCCAGGAGGGAGTGTAGCCTGATTGGCTACAATGTGCCTGCTGACTGTGATGTAGAGGGTCAAAGTTGACCCTAATGGTGCATTATGGGGGCGAACCGAACTTCCGGAAAAGTTTGCGGTTCTCCACGATCGCGAACCACCGGAAGTTCGCTGGGAACCGTTCGCCGGTGAACCATTCGGGCCATTTCTAGTTGAGCATTGATTATTTTTTTTCCATAATTTTGTATCGTGCAAAATTACTTTCTATGTCATTATTACATAAATTAAAGATAATTGGATCCAATATTGAGCCATGTAGGATTGTCACTGCTAACAGTAGCTCAATTTAAATATGAAATATTGCTTCCACTTTTTGTCTTCTGTCATTTAGCCAGTTTCTCAGCCACATCATTATTCACTACATCCTCAGTTTCTGGTGGCTGGAATGGTTAAGGGCTCTGCCTCTGACACAGGCGACCAGGGTTCGAATCTCGGCTCTGCCTGTTCAGTAAGCCTGCACCTATTCAGTAGGAGACCTTAGGCAAGTCTCCCTAACACTGCTACTGCCTATAGAGCGCGTCCTAGTGGCTGCAGCTCTGGCGCTTTGAGTCCGCCAGGAGAAAAGCGCGATATAAATGTTATTTGTCTTGTCTTTGTCTTGTTTTGGGGAACAGTGTCAAGTCTTTTTAAAAATCCAAGCAAATTGTATATATTGAATTCTGGGTACATAGATTTGCACTGAGCATTTAGTAAAAGCTTTTGGATTGATTTCTGGGTAATAGAAGTTCAAGGTTTTCTGGCTGGGTGCAATGGTAATTTAGCTTACAGACAGGTAGCAGTGGAAAGTAATTAAAGATCTGTCTGAAGAAGCTTAACTATGGGTTTTATTTGTATGGTCTGAATTCAGTTATGTTTTAAATTATGTTTTAAATTATAAAGTGTAAGCTTGGTAGAAAACAAACAAAAAAAAAGTAAAATTAGAATTGTTATTCTAACAAACTTTAACAAATTCAATTTTAATTAGTAGTTGTAATATTCTTGCATTGCTTCTTACACAAAGGTGCTAAAGCCTTAGCCATGCCTTACCTTGTAAACAAAGCTTCTAAAGTTTATGTTCTGTATCAAAAGTATAATAATTTGGTGAAGCTTTTCTGGAGGGATATCACACAATTCTCTTGCTATTAACAATGATTCCTCCTTAGTCATATATTCGAGAAGAACACTTAGAACATCTTCAGTACAGTTCTCATTAATGGCAGCAGTAAAGACATTTAACAAATGCTGAAAAAAATAAAATATATATTTTAATGTGTTTTGGTTCATTTTCTATCCACAGTATAGCCAAAGCAATTCTACAGAATGACTCAACAAAATAACTATTTGCAAGCTTGAGGATTAAACTTTGGTCATAATCGGAAATGATTCACTTTACCTTTTGTTAAATGTGACACATCGAAATAAGTATGTAAAGCACACTTACAAATTTAAACTTTGGGGATTTTTTTCCAATGATGAAAGTGTTGTGACAGAAAAGCAGAATGGATAACTTAAAGTTTAGATTAGACACTGATTAGTGCTATTATGAGCTATTAAAGAGTGTTAGCTGCAGACTCAATATCCACTTTTTATTGAACCAGGAAAGGGCTCCTTCACACACTTTACCTTGTAGCAAGTTACAGCATTGTCTTAAAGGAATACTATCGATTAAAGCATTTTTTTTTACTAGGAGCATTTTTTTTACTAGGAGCAGTTTCCTTTCCCACACAGCTCTGCCTCTCTACTGTAAAATCCTCTGTCAGTTTTTAGATACAAAAGTGAGGGCTCTTAAAGGGCTAGACCATGTCCCTGCACAGGGGGGTTGCTATCAACTCCTCAGTGTATAGTTTAATTATCCCTTTACTGAAACAATTTTATACAGATGGTGGTGAGGGGTTAAATATTCCAGCAATGTGTGTTCCTTGTCTTCCTTTTTCTGACTGATAAAGATCCTGATAATGCCTTTGTAAACAGCCTCTCTCCCTCTCAGCAGCCTAGGAAGTAGATGCAGCCTGGAGTGTATCACCACCATCACAAGCCAGTCAGTCAGTCAGTCAGTCAGTCAGGAGTAGTGTACAGTATACATAATACACATCTCCCTCTTTCAGCAATATTACAGCACATCTAGTTGGTAACAGTAAAAAAGGGCGCAGGAGGCTAGTGGACAAATCGGGCGCCGCCATTCACTCCTATAATAATTATCGTTTACTGGGCGCCGAACAGGAAAAAAGGGCGCCTGAGAATAATAACGTTTTCCAACGGCGCCCGAAGATTTTTCATGTTTTATAACTGCTTGTGATGATTTACGTTTCTTATTTCAATAAAGCATTATTTTAAATGTTATCCCTTACTGTTTGTAAAACATTATTATTCACGAAACAAAGCGATCAGTACGTAATGTAAATTGTAATATATTTTATCCCTTACTGTTTTTAAAACATTATTCAACACACAATACAGTGATCACTAAGGAGGGTCTTAGGTTTAGGCACCAACAGGGGTGTCTTAGGTTTAGGCACCAACAGGGGTGTCTTAGGTTTAGGCACCAACAGGGGTGTCTTAGGTTTAGGCACCAACAGGGGGGGTCTTAGGTTTAGGCACCAACAGGGGGGTCTTAGGTTTAGGCACCAACAGGGGGGTCTTAGGTTTAGGCACCAACAGGGGGGTCTTAGGTTTAGGCACCAACAAGGGGGTCTTAGGTTTAGGCACCAACAGGGGGGTCTTAGGTTTAGGCACCAACGGGGGGGTCTTAGGTTTAGGCACCAACAGGGGGGTCTAGGGGTTAGGGGTAGGTACAGGGAGGGTTACTTAGGCACCAACAGGGGGGTCTTAGGTTTAGGCATCAACAGGGGGGTCTAGGGGTTAGGGGTAGGTACAGGGAGGGTTACTTAGTAATTTTTTTTTTAAACGTTATTATACGTTTCACTATTTAAACAGAAGATTAACGTTTTTACAATTGCCGATTTAATGCACATTATTTAATTATTTATAACTTTATAAAACATTAATTTTAAACTAAATACAGTACAATACATTTTTAAACATTATCCATGCTTATCGTTTAAAACCCCGCGCCCTTTTTTCCCAGCGCCCCTTTTTAACGTACGCCATCTAGTTACCTGTTACCTCCTCAGATCAGCCTCCCCCTCAGACTCTCCTGCATGCTGTGACACAGTGAAGTATATTTGTGAACTGTGTGAGGAATGAAGGATGATTTTTAAGCAGGGGGGAGATCTAGAGAGAACTGGGTGAACAAATAAAGTTCCCCTAGCACTAGTGGTAATGTGTACCCTAATATAAAGTATTAAAATAAAAGTTGTTTTAATCGATAGTAATCCTTTAAATTAGAAGTCTCACGGACAATATGCAGTGAGATATCAGCATACCAGAAATATTTGTTAAATGACATGTTGAAATATTGCCATAATTTTTCCAACAAAACATTGTTCCAACAAAGATATTACAGGAGCACTATCACAAAAAAAATGTAATTTTAAAATCCATGTATACACATACACTTAACATGTACATTTGTCCAAGAATAAAGTGCACCTTAAATTACCTTTTTTCATATGTTGCTGTCACATACAGTAGGTAAAAAAGTCTGACAGATGTGACAGGTTTTGGACTAGTCCATCTACTCATGAGGGATACTCACGGTTTTCTTTTCAAAGCTTTTATTTCCAAAACCAAATACTGAATGGCAGTTGCTCAGTCCAACTGCCAGGCACTCCAGTTTCCTTCCACATCCAAAAACATACAGATAAGTTAACTGGATTTCCCCTTAAATTGTACCTAGACTATGATACATACACTACACTATACATAAAATTGGTAGGGATTAGATTGTGAACCCCTCTGAGAGAGAGACAGTTAAGTGAAAAGACAATACACTCTGTACAGCGCTGCAGAAGATATTGACGCTATATACATACTGAATAAAAATAATAATATGCATTGATATACGTGTATTTTAAATTTTACATTTTTTTTTTCAGTACTTTTCCGTTAGCCGGGCTCATCAGTTTGCTGGCTATGAACCTCATTGCATTGCACGAAATAACAGCTTTTTCCAACTGCCAAGCAAGCAAGATCTCCCTCTGTGCATAGAACTCTCAGTAGCGAACTTTTCGTACCGAACTGAATATGTTACCATCAATGATACATTTCAGAATGTAAATCAGGGAGAGGAAAGATTTTACAATGGGCAAAAACTAACTAAATAATCTATACATGAATATTGTAAATAATTAGGAATTTTATTAATTACTTAATTGTCACTACTGTTCCTCTTTAATTGATTGAAAAATGAGTACTCTTCCGTTAGCCGGGCACATCCGATATTACATTAATAGTCACGTAACAAAAGTGTAATGTAACCAATTCTATTGTGTTTTTTTACTAGCCGTCTCGCTGCGGCCAAATGTATTATCAGAAGTGAGTTACCTGAATTAAATTAACCCGGCGGCAATGTAAGAGATGAAGCCGCCGGGTTCGGCTCTGCCTCCTCTCCTCCCCCTGCCTCTCTCCTATAGAACACTGGCAGCCGGGGAACACGCGTGTCCCCGAGAGTCGTTCGTTGCAAGAAAACAAGCAGAGCGGGGAGGCTGCAGACATTGCTTCTGCCAGCACCCGCTCTGCAAGAATGAAAGGCAGGATTCCCTGTCGCGATGAATGCCTGTTACCCATGTATGAATGTTACCCATGTATGAATCACCTTCTCTTTCCCCAAGTTACAGTACAGGTAACATTGAAAGCAGCCATCGTTATACCATAACCAACTCATAAAGAAAGCTTTATCTGTAAAGAAAATTAGCAGTCTGCTACTCAGGATTACAGAAGCAGACAACCAGAAGCTCCCTGCATTCTTTGCTAAGCAAGCCAAAGCCTAAGAAAAATCTCCTGATAGCGGCTTCGTGTTGGCTCAGTCACATGACAAGACTGCAGGTGGAAGTGAAAACAAGGATAGCAATCATGTCAGGGTCTTTTTTTTATCAGTATCTTTACTAGTTATAATAATAGAGAAAATATATTGGTACAGAGGGGAAATTCTCACTAATTCCCCTATAATCCTTCACCAAGCAGTAATAATAATTATGTTCATAAATAAATGTTTAAATCGTTTCTACCACTGAATTAGTTAAAGAACGGTTTTCTTTTTAAATTGGCATTCCAGAAAGATTAGAAAAGTAAACAGTATCACGTGATTTATTTATTTATTTATTTATTTGTAAATCACCAACTTTTCCATGATGGTGGCCTGGACTCATGGCACTTGATTTACTAAGCGGTGCTAACCTACTTAGCACATCTAAAGTCTTTAGGCGTGCTAACCAGGGTGCTAAGTAGGTTAGCACTGGTTTTCTCAATCAGATCGCGCGCTAAGTACCGCGCGCAAAGTCCTATGCGCGCGCTAAGTCCCATTGGCTTTAGTGGGCACTTTGCGCGGAGCACCCTGCGCTCTGTGCCGTGCGGCACAAAACTTTGCACGCGGTACTTTGCGCACGATCACTACTTCTCACATTTCAACTGAGTTTAGACGTGCTAAGGGCCAGTGCTAAAGTTAGCACCGTTTTGTAAATCGAGCCCATTGTGTATTTAATCCCAATTCTGATCATCAATAAATGTTTCTGTTATAAAACTAGTTCTGTGATATATATTCAAATAGTGTCGCACGAGGACAGTATGCCCATATAAAGGCAAAACATATGCAGCTTCCCTATGGACTGTAGCCAAAATCAGGAATTTGGCTTTACAATAACTGAGAGCTGAATGAGAGATACTGACAAATATTTCTAAAAAAAAGAATAGCATATGTTTCTTACCTACATTGGCATTGACTCTAAACTGTCACTTGCTTCTATGACATGCATTTTGGCCAAAAATATTGGCACTCTTGCATTCATTAAGGAACAGAGGATAAGAAATCTTGCGCTGCTGAAGCTGAAGGACTGGTGAGAAAGCAATATGTGACCACACTCTAGCACCTCTTCAGCACTCGGCTGTAAGTGAACTGGAGGGAGAAAAGCAAAACAGGAGGAGCGCTCCGTAGTGTGCTAACCTTTAATAAAGATAAAAATGTGCAGCATTACTGCACTTACTATATATAAAAGTTAAAAGCACCCGCGGTGTCCCCTATGGAAAGGTTGTGTCCAGGTGAGGTCAACTCAAAATGTTTTGGCTTATCCACGCCTTCATCAGTTAACGACGTTAACTGATGAAGGCGTGGATATGTCGAAACACGTTTTGATGTCGCCTGCACTTGACCTTTCCACAGGGGACACCGCAGGTCACCATTCCACCTGGACCCCCACTGCTGCAGACCCCTGCAGTCCTTAGGTTGCCCCTTGGATAGGATATATTCTTCTGGGCTTTATGCCAAACCAGATGCATGCTTTTAACTTGAATCTAGTAAATGCATGTAATACTGCACATTTTTATCTTTATTAAAAGTTATTACACTACGGAGCACGCCTCCTGTCTTGCAGTCCTGCCAGGGAATGCACCACTTCTCCCAGACACTGAATGCAACTAAAATGCTTTGGTAATGTCATATTTACTGGCACTAATGGAATACTAGAAAAGCAGAGGAAAAAATCCACATAAAACATCAAAAATTGCCTGGACAAAATTATTGGCACAGAATTGTTCAAAATAATTAGCATGGGATGTTCCTTTAATTTGTAATTTAACTTGCCTGTAGCAGTTAACAGGTGCTGGGAATATGGAGATTCCTACTTGCAACCAGTTCAAAAGGAGAAATTATTGATGGTTGTCTGTTAGCACCACACTGAGCATGGAGGGGAAAAAAGTTAAATATTGTCTGAGGAAAAAGTATAGAAAAGTATGGACAATAAAAAGCTACAGGTCTATCTCCAGAAATCTTTAAGTTCCACATTGTCCTACAGTGCACAACATTGGAAAGAAGTTTACAGCCTGTAAAGTACAGTACTGTATGTGAACAAAAGAGAAAGACTGATGACATGTTGTCTCCTTCCCTAAAGGCCCATACACACGTCTGATTTTTTCCACAGATTGTCATTTGGACTAGACGTGACCGAGTTTTAATCCAAACGGCTATCAGTCAAGTGGATCTGCCTGTTGGATCGTTCAGGAACGGCTTTATCTATCGCTCGACCTGTCGTCCACACGCCCGACTGGATGTTCAAACGACCGGTCCGAACGACAATCTGTGGAAATGTATGGGCCTTAATGCCTTCAACCCACTATCCTCTAGATTGCAATCTTGTGCTCATGAAAGATCACTGCAATTATAAGAATCAAGGCTGGGATTGCTCAACATGACTACTTCATCTGGAGCTGCAGTGAAGGGCAGGGAGTGGACCTCCTCCAAGTGTTTCTTATTCTGATGTAATTTATCATATGAACATGCACCAGTATTGGTGATGTTTCAAACCACTCATCAACAATATCTGTATTTATAAAGAGCACTACAGGGTTATGTTACCTATATAATAATCTGATAATCTGAACATTTGAGTAACATTGTTCTCCTGTCTGACTCAAAGCGCTCAAGAGCTGCCGCCACTGGGACACACCCAATAGGCCATCCTGCAGGGTTAGGGAGTCTTGCCTTGAACTCCTTACTGAATAGGTACTGACCCTCGCCAGGAACTGTAGTTCATTTTATTGTTTTATTTTCTGCTGTTTTGTTCTTCTTTACTTTTATGACTTACTACGTCTGAGCTGTTGCTCAAACTGTTCAATTGTGTACGTAAATGTTTGCTTGATTATTTATGTTCAGCTGCTGCAAGTTAGTCAGTGATCGTTATACTTGCTTAATGAGCGTGTTTTTTCTACACATAGTGATAGCTTTATTTCAGTTTATGCTTATCCTCCAGTCAAATCAATCTACAATATGTCGTGTCGCCTATACATGCTGGACTACGCGCTATTTTGCCCATTGCTGTTATTAATTTGTGCACTGTGTATTCTTTGCCGCTCTACCTGTTATTATACTGTCTTAATGTGTGGTCATTGATCAAATGTTCTATGATATTTGCTTTGCTTTAAAAAAACAAATTAAAAAAAACAACAACAATATCTGTATTTGACGCTCATTCCACTGTTTACAAAAATATATATACTATATATATGTAATATCTGAAGACTAACAAAGAATTCTGGGTTGCAATGTACGACCCATTGTCATAAAAAGCTGGGTCACAGCTAAAGGTAATGGGTTTTACAGAAGGACAATAACCCAAAGCTTACTTCAAAAAGCACCATGCTGTAAAGTTACAACTTAGGACAACATGCTGTAAAGTTACATAGTTACATAGTTAGTTAGGTTGAAAAAAGACATCGTCCATCAAGTCCAAGCAGAAAAAAAAAAATAAGAAAATAAAAAAGACACCATCCTGAACCTGCACATATCCTAGTTGATTCAGGGAAAGGCAAAACAAACCTTACAAGGCCTGGGCCAGTTAACTTTAAAAGGGAAAAATTCCTTCCCGACTCCAGATGGCAGTCAGATAAATCTCTGGATCAACTCTCTAAAATTACATTCATGGATGCCCTTCAATGCAAGGAAAGCATCCAAACCCTCTTTAAATGCAGATATAGAGTTTGCCATAACTACTTCCTGAGATAAGATGTTCCAGAGTTTAACCACTCTCACTGTGAAGGACCCATTTCTAAATAGATTGCAAAAATGTTTTTACTCCATACACAAATCATGTCCCCTTGTCCATTGTACAACCCTAGAGACAAAAAGCTCATCTGCCAAGCGTTTATGTGGCCATCCGACATATTTGCAGGGGCGTTGCAATAGGGGTTGCAGAGGTTGCGACCGCATCAGGGCCCTTGGGCCAAAGGGGCCCCGAAGGGCCCTCCCTCAACTACAGTATTACCCCTCTATTGGTCCTGTGCTCATAATAATCACTTCTATAGATACTTTGAATAGTGATAATCATTAACAAACTCCTCTCCATCCCCTTCTTGCACCTCTGACACTGTAGTTGCCATTGGCAGGTTTTGGTGCGTCGTATCAATTGTTATGTATAGGGTGCTTGGGGGGCCCCATTGTAAAATTTGCATCGGGGCCTACAGCTCCTTATCTACGCCACTGCATATTTGCACATGTTAATCAGTTCACCTTTCAGTCACCTTTTTTTCAAACTAAATAAGCCCAGTTTGTCCAACCTTTCTTGGTAAGAGAGCTCTTCCATCTCTCTGATTAATTTGGTTGCTGGTCTTTGTACCTGTTGCAGAAGATCAATGTCCACTGGCGTCCAAAACTGTATCCCATACTCCAGATGTGGCCTCACAAGTGATTTACACAGAGGGTGTAGTATTCTAGGATCTCGAGATATTATTTCCCTTTTTATGCATCCCAGAATTTTATTTTCTTCAGCTACCGCTGCTTATTATTGTATACAATTACCTAACTTGTTGTCAACCAGTATTCCTAAGTCCTTCTCCAAGTCTGATGTTCCCAGCTGTATGCTATTTATTGTATATGATGATCTACCATTGGTACATCAAAGGTGCATGACTTTACATGTATTAACATTAAATTTCATCTGCCATGTGCCTGCCCATTTGGCCATGCTGTAAGGTCGTGTTGTAATATGTTACTGTCCGTCTTAGTATTGATAATTCTGTGTAATTTTGTATCATCTGCAAAGATGGCTTTGTTATGAAGTTAGCAAGTTACGAAAGAGCAAGTACAGTACAACCTTGGCTTGAGAGTAACTTGGTTTTAAAGTGCTTTCTAAGACAAGCAAACATTTTCATAAAATTTTGACTGATAAGCAAGCAACGTCTTGCATCATCATCATCACAACAAAGTTAATGGCTTGACCCTGCAGCTACCAAGTATTGTGCATAATTTGTGTAGGGACTGTTCAATGTCACTTTTCTGTGAAATCTTCAAAGGCAGGCAAAAGCAATTGTCATTGGATAAGTTTCTTGCTACAGACACAAAAAAGGGGCCAACAGGTAGCAATGATTCTGATAGTTACAGTGAAAGTCTTTTTTTCATTTTTACTTCATACAGTTCAGATCTTTGTATTTAATTATTGCTCTATAAATGTTTTTGGATTGTGGAATGAATTATCTGAGTTGTCATTAATCCTCAAGGAGAAATGTATTTCATACAAGATTGCTTTTGATTGCAAGCATGTTTCTGGAACGAATTATGCTCACTAACCAAGGGGTCACTGTAATTAGTTCAACTCTAAATCCAGAAGAGCACATATAGAGAGAGCTAAAAACAGAAACTGGGAAAAGGAACCCTTCAAATTTGAGAGAGCTGGAGCAGCTGCCGAAGGAGGGCTAGTCAAAAATTGCAACATGAAGGGGTAAAAGACTTATGCATTGTTACAGAAAATCACTTGTTTCTTCCAAAGGGAGTACTACCAAGTATGAGACTAAGGCCTTTATTCACTTAGACAAATAGCATGCCTTATCAAAGTTAGCACGCCTTATCAAAGTTAACAAACCTTATCAGAGTAGAATAGTGAGTGCTACGAAACCCGCAGGGGCTCAGGGCAGGACGAGTGGAGGTCTCGTCATTGCCAATTAGCAGGCATAAGTTTGCTATGCTACTCTGATAAGGCGTATTAACATTGATAAGGCATGTTATCTTTGATAAAGCATGCTATTTGTATTAGTGAATCAAGCCCTAAGGGTGCCGATTTCTTTTTTTTTTTTTTGTCCAGCCCATTTTTCACGTTTTGTTTGGAATGTCTAAGATTGTTTTCTCTGCTTTTTTGTGTTCTGTCAGTGGCAACAAAATAAATAAACATGATGATACTAAAGCATTTGTAATTGCAACAATTTTATGGGAAGTGGTGTGTTTTCTGACATAAGTGCAAGGGTGTTAATATTTGTTGCAGTGACTGTATACAAATATATAAAGACGCCTAAAAATGTAGCAGAACAATGGCTGTGTTAGACTAAAATTTTACAACTTCATTTCCTTTGTTTCTCTAAATATGTAATGACTAGTTTTTTGTTTTTTATTTTATGACAAAATTGCAACATATACACTCCATCAAATATAAGACATAAAGAAAGATACTGTAGTTTGTGTAAAGATTTGAAAAAAAAAGTGTTGTAAATAGATATATAATGGTCAAACTGAGTGCAAAAAATAATAATTTATACCTGTAATTTAGACAGTTCCAGCCTTAAGATTAAATTTACAGTATCTTCTGTAATGTTTGTTAATGACTGTATATCTGACATAATTCTGCTTGAATTCTGTAAGGTGTCTCTGAGTCGTAAATCTGAAATAAGAAATAAGATAATAGTGATAAAAGAGAAAAGTTGATTTATATGGTAATTTGTATAAAAAAAAAAAAAAAAAAAAAAAAAAAGAACGTGTTGATCTTTGTTCTTGAATACACTCCAGCTAGGGTGCTTACAACATTCTTTCTGCACTGGGTGCAAGGAATGAGATTTCATATTTCATCTGCAGTCATTGTACTGTCACTCATTGATTCCAATATAATTCAGTTTGTACCAACATTGTTTTAATATTATGATGAAAAAACTACAGTAAATAGTCAGTACATTTTCTGTAATGTAAAGTGGGAGGCTGTATGGTCTGGTTTACTAAGGGCTTGTTCCAAAATTTCCCACTATAGATTATTTATGGAGAGTAAAAATTCCAGGGCATATGCATGCCCATTTATTACGCACCTAGGCCCACACATAAACATCAGACGCCTGCACAGTGCAAATTTACTGGACATTCATGTGTCAGGCCCCATGTCTGCTGGCCTTCATTTAACACTATGAACATCTGAAACAGAATAGGCATGCAGAAACTGCCTATATTTTCCTATGGGCCACTTCAGACATGATCATTTTCTTTTTGTCCATTGCTTTTGTCCATCTGTGGAAAAATCCTAAAGCACACATTTTACCCAACATTGTGGGAAATAGCAAGCTTCAGCTGTGCAGCAGACAATGAATTGGACCTTGCTGTGACAGACACCACAATGGTGTTAAAATGTAGTGGTAAGCCAATGTCTAGAATGAATTGGCCTTCAGGAGCTGAAGTATAATCATTGCTAAGAGGGACCTACATAACTATAGTTTATTTAGAATAATGCGGACACTTATATTGTGGACCATTATGAAATGGGTCAAAGAACATGTGACCAGGGCAAGCCATACAAAACATACTTCCCTCTCAGATCCTCCCTGGTAGCTGAGCTTTGAAGTCCATTGCTAGTGCCCCCGTACATGCCCCTACAATTTATCCATTACTATGTGCTCCTATTACATACCTTTCATTATAATGTGTTCCATTACAGTGCCTTAATAATATTTCACAATTTTATACTTCTCTATTTTAGGTCTGCCACTCTGTTTGCCTCCATTATAAAATAGTGCCCCCATTCAATGTGCCTCTACTGTAGTGCTTCCTTTCTTGTATACCATTATTGTACTCTGTGCCATTTGCCTCCATCATAACATCCCTTATGCCATGTGCCTCTATAACAGTGTTTACCATTCTGTTGCACTCTTATATAGTATCCCATTGTATGACTTCTGTACCACCTATATTTATCACTGTATCTCCATTGTTTGTACCGCCCTTATTTTGCCTTCTATTCAATGTGCCTAAATTCATGTCGAGCTGTACCACTTCCCACAAAAATCAACAATACTTGACCTGAAAGGTACAGTGCATCTCCACTTATGTATTGTTGCTTTGCTGCATGTCAGCCGCAGGACACAAAAGTCAGACATGGTCAGTTGCAGTCAGGCACATTAATGTTGTCCAGTGAAATGAAAAGTCTCAAGAGTGCAACAGCAAAGACAAAATCCTCACATCAGGTTATTATATTGAACAGCATGCTCAATGCCTGTCTCTACTGGAAGGCAGAAGCCCACTGCTCTCCTATCCGCTTAACCAAACACCAGGAACTCATGTCCAGCCTTGTCACCATATCAGTATGCCTCTAGGTAGGAGAAAAAATACTGTTAACAATCCCCTTCAAACCAAAATTCGGCCTAGCTGTTGTAACTTGAATATATCTTAGTTGTATACCTAGGCACACATTGCTACTTTTAGCAGGGGTTTCCTTTGGACACAATAGGCTAGACCTTAGACAACAGTTTTGCATGTTTATGGGATGATAGTTCAAAAACATTCAACTGATTTATACATGAGGAACTCAGATGCCACAAAATAACCCCCCCCCCCAAAAAAAAAGCAAATGGTTGGTACTATTTTATGTTAAAGAGAATCTGTACTCTGAAATTCTTACAATAAAAAGCTTACCATTCTATTCATTATGTTCTCCTGGGCCCCTCTGTGCTGTTTCTGCCACTCCCTGCTGCAATCTTGGCCAGTTTTAGGCAGTGTTTACAAACAAAAGACATGGCTGCTAACAGCATGTGATAGGCTGCGAGTAGCTCAGTGTGTGAGTCATACAGAGCTTGGAGGGGGCCTGGAGAGGGTGTGTATAGCTTCTATCCTATCACAAGCAGACCTGCACATTCCAGCCTGAGTGCCTGAGCCCGACAGAGCCGACAGAGGAAAGAAGATTAGATTATATAACAGAGATAACACAGCCACTGTGCAACTAGGAAAGGCTGCAGTAAGCCAGAGCACATTAGAACAGGTATAGGACCTTATAGGATAGAAGAAATAAGGCTGGAAATTTTGTTACAGAGTCTCTTTAGGCCAATTTTTTGTTGAATAACTGTTGACCATAAAACCTTCTCCGTGAGCTTTGTGCAGTAACGTATGCAAATTGTACCCTAGGGCTATTCATCCTTGAGGTTTGTGTAGTGACACAGGCTATAGATGTTTTCTGGAAAATACATTCCTTTTGTAAATATTGAAAAAGAAGGGACTCCGAGAGCCCAATATAGTGTAGTAAGTTGGGTGATGGGTAAATGGAAAAGTATATGATAGATATACTCACAAGTCAGGGTTACCAATTAGGCAACCACTGTGCAGGCAGGTGAGGAGATTAGGCCTGTCCTCACTCAGGATTAAGATGTCGCTCTCTGTAGATTAGGAGAGGAAAGGGAATTAAATCCCTTCACCAGGGGTGGCTGCTGATATTGTAAGGAGAACAGAGGCGCCAACATAATAAAATATATCTAAAAACTTTAAAATTTCTCGGGAGGTGGTGGTGGACTCATCTCCCCGAAGCAGACATGATACTGGGCACTTGTCGTGACCTTAAAGAGGAACTCCAGTGAAAATAATGTAGTAAAAAAAGTGCTTCATTTTTTACCATAATTATGTATAAATGATTTAGTCAGTGTTTGCTCATTGTAAAATCTTTCCTCTCCCCGATTTACATTCTGACATTTATTACATGGTGACATTTTTACTGTGGGCAGGTTATGTAGCTGCTCCTAGCTGTTTTGGCTGTTAGAGACAGCTGTAAACAGCTAATTCCTGTCTGTGAACATTGTTACATTGTGGCAGTTTTCCCAGAGTACCGCGGTACTCAGAGCTTCTTGTGGGAGGGGTTTCAGCACAAAATCAGTCATACAGCACCCCCTGATGGTCTGTTTGTGAAGAGCATTATATTTCTCATGTAAAAGGGGGTATCAGCTACTGATTGGGATAAAGTTCAATTCTAGGTTGGAGTTTCTCTTTAAGACTGCACTGTATGTACTCCTGTTTGTTATTGCCTGAAGAATCGGGAATATACCCGCGAAACGCGTTGCACTGTATGTTGGAGTATATAAATAAATTTGTTTGTACTAAAACCGACAGTATCATTTCTGCTTCGGGGAGATGAGTCCACCACCGCCTCCCAAGGAATTTTATAGTTTTTAGATATATTTTATTCTGTTAGCGCCTCTGTTCTCCTTACAATTTTTGTAAATATTGTTGGTGTTTTTTTTTTTGTTTTTTGTTTTTTTATTTGACTGTCCGTCTACCCTTTTTTTATGAGGGTGTTGATTAGTACAGTCACTAATAACTAAAATATGATGATGGGGCAGGTTTGCGGAAATTATTCTTATCACATAGTAATTTTACTATGAGGTGTCGCACAGCCAGCTAGGAGTACATTTAAACTTCAATTTCTGCAGGATTTCTGTGCAAAAAGTGGTTAAATTAATTTTCATGACATTTTTGCTTGCAACTTACTAAAATTTGTCAAGCGAGGGTCTAGTATCCATTCTGAGTATGATAAAAGTTTCGAAACAAAATCATGTCAAAAAATTAAATTAAAATTTCATCTTTTAATCACAAATAGAAAAATCCTCCTCAAATATGCATGAAGAAATAAATATACAGATGCAGAAATAAATACTTACAGCGTTTGCCTAAACCATCTCTCTTGTGTGGTACAACAACTAAGGGCCAGTTCACACGCACACTTGCACGTCATTTACCGCCGTTTATGCAAAAGCAGCATTTTGATCTTTTTTTCCACTGTCTGGAAGCAGCAGGGTCTGGTCATTCTGGGGTCCATTAGCGCTGCACTCCTGTGTCCCTTGCGGGATGAAAAATGCCGATCGCTGGGAATCGCCGCTGAAAGTCAACATATGCCTTTCAGCATGCTTGCAGAAAAGCATTTGGATAAGACTCTGGGCAGGTGATTGAGACATCTGCCTGAACCAGCCCTAAAGGTCCATACACACGCTGGTCTGAACTCTGAGTGGTGCACCATAACGACTGCCATGGCGGGGGTGGTCATTATGGTCAGACCAGCGTGCCTACATCAGGCGCACAACGATTGCATGAAGATCCGGCGTGTTCGATTTTTAGCAATGCTTGCTGCTTCCACCACCAAAAAACTTCTCCATTACACACGCTCATCGTTTCTCCCCCCTGCATAGCAAAAGACACATGGACCCATATGCAATTAACTTTTTCTCATGAGTTTTTCTCATGAGTTTTCTCCAAGGTGATATTTTTAAAATTGTCAATAAAATGCCTTTTAAGCCACCAGGAAGCAAGAAAATACTCAAAATAATTTTGACAGTACTTTTTCACCAACTTTTTGGTACTTTTTCAGTTGCAAAGTACTGAAAAGTTATTTTAAATAGAAGATAAAAAATTATCTCCTAGGTGAAAACTCAGGAGAAAAGGTAATTGCATATGGGCTATTGTGTGCAAAGGGTGATGACATTTCTGTCCATTGCACTGTAACCTTTGGCTGATGATGCCTCTGTTGCGATGCATGAGGGGCGAAGGGACGACAAGTGCAGGCGAAGGGATGACAAGCGCATCTGACTTAGCGGCTTCTAGGGGGTGGGGAGGTGCAAAGAACAATGCCGTTGGGTCATGCTTAGGCAAAGCTAAAGGTCTGAAATACCAGAATTTTAGGGATCGTCATTGGGCCACTGTACACACTCTGGTCTGCTGCACAACTCTTCATCATGGTCATTATAGTCCATCACCACCGAGTTCAATCCAGTGTGGCAATACATGTCATTCTCTGTACAATATACAGTATGGTATTAGAAAACAGAACTTGAATTTTCTGTAATGCTGCCTGTAATATGTGCCTACTGCCAGTAGGGGTGCACGAACACCATTATAACTCTTTCTAGGCCTTTCAGCGTAGATGAACCCAGCTTGTCAATACCACTTGTAGCAAGTTTTGTACCAATGAGTCAGCCTCGTCATTACCACCAGGGAGGCTACGAGGGCAAAAAGTTTATGTGTTAGGACTGAAAAAGCTGAACTGAAAATAAACTGATGAGGTAAACAATTGTTTCTATCGTCCTCCTAAAAACTTTTTTTTTACTAAGCCAAAAGTTAACAAGACATATTGTTCTCGAATAATGTTCTGGTTTCGCCACTAATGTGTATTGAAGCTAAAGAGTCCTTAACTTTGTCTCTAGAATACTTATTGTTACCCTTTACTGTGTACGCTGGTACAAGTTAGTAGGCGTAAACATTGCTGTTAAATTTGCTCCTTATATTATTGACATCTAAATAGTGTTCCTGGAATTGTTTGATATTTCTTGTATGTTTTCTATTTGATAAATCTTCAATAAAGAATTTAAAGTAAAAAAAAAAAACCTTTTTTTTTTTTTTACAAAACAACAGTTTTATATTCTGTTAAAAATCTAAAAACCTAGGTTTAATGTTTAATTGTCTCAGCTGAATTACAATTTTTCACACAGTCTGACACAGTTAAGAGCAACAATCTATGAACTACTGACCTTATTTATCTATGCAATGCACTCAGAGTGCAGAGTGCAGAGTTTGAATCCCACCGCTATATAAATACACTAATTGGCTCAGTCAATGCCACCCAGGGTTAGTGACAAGGATTGGCAGTATGTTATACTGTTCAATATACAGTAAAAGGAAGAAGCTTATGGCAGGTATTCTTCCTAATGTACTGTATATGTTGTCAAGTGGTAAATAATCAATATTGATGTATAGAAAGACAAAAGAGGAAATTAAAAACCCACAATTGTGCAGTATGTCAAATAAATGTTGATATAGGTTCTTTGTGTTAAATAATGCCCCCAAAGGTAGGGTACCACACAGGCAACCACTGTATATGCAGGTAGGGGACATGAACCTGACCCCACTCAGATTAAAAAGTTGCTCTTTGTAGAGAAGAAAGGGGCAACCGCTCCAACAAGGGTGGACACAGTATGAAATAGTGGTACAACAGAGGCACCAAGAAGAATAATATACACTAAAAGCAGGGAGGTAGTGGGGGACTTACCTCCCCATAGAAGACTCGATTTGGTGGTTTTTAACACTTTTAACACTTTATTATATACGCCAAACATGTTTTGCAGATATAACCCGCTTCATCAGGCACAATCAAAGAGCAACTGGGAGGCTTAAAACCGTTGACTACGTTTGTTCTAGAAGCAGCAAAAAAATGAATAATCTGATAAACATATCTAAACAAAAGCTGAATGAAATTGGCAAAATATTGCAGATATCCAACTTATTTATTTGTTTTCATACTTTTACTGTATTTAGTACTTAGAGTATAATTTAACTATATTTATTGGATATGTGATATTGATTCATGTTCTGAAAAATTGAAAGCGAAATCAGACTTTTTTTGCAGAGTTTCAGAACCCCATGAATAAGTGATCAGCATAATCAAACATAGAAGTGAAACAAATATTAATACATTACCATTGAATATAGTATTGTTGATTAATAATTGTTTTTCTGTGAAGTCAAGGAAATATTGTTTCATCTGGAAGATTAACCTGTTAAAATACATGTATAGCTTTTATGTAATTTATAACATCTATAAGACAAATATTTTCTTAATAATCTTATAATACTTTTTAATTACTAATTCATTTATGCAGTAAATAAAATCTCTATTCTAACAGAAAATATCATGCAAGAACTTCACAGTAGAGGTCTGAATACAAATAGTAAATATAATCAACCAAGCAATTGATCACTAGGGTGACCCACAAACCCCACTCTATAAAAATGCAATCTCCTCCATCAACCTCTCAAAACCACTGTACATTCAGAATCAACTTTATTCAACTTTATTCGCCAAGTGCAGGGGCCCGGAATTCTTAGATGGTGTAACGATCGGTGTAGCACAGAGAGGATCTGATTACCGGTGATCTGCAGTATCACTGGAAATACAGATATATACCAGATTATAGATGATCTGCAGTATCACCGATAATCCGATATACAAGCTAACCTCTGGACACCTAAGCAGAGTGTTTGGTGCAAACAGTAGTAATGAGAGGACTGGGCCTCAGAGCAGTAAGGAGTACTGCCCAATTCCTTCTGGACTCTCTCGTAGGGAGGAGTAAGGCTGAGAGAAGGAACGACAGGACGAGAGTGACACTCAAGAGGGAGTGTCACTATCAGGACTGGGAACTGCCTCTAACAGTAAGGTCGGTTCTCGAGGTCGGACAAGCCAGGTCATAAACACACGGACAGATAAAGTACAGATTCAGAAGGCAGAGGCGAAAGTCTGAAGTACAAGCAGGGTTCGGCAACAGGGTATCAGAAATATTGAGGTACAAAATCAGAAGGCAGATGCAGAGTCTAAGGACGAGCCGGGGTTCGGCAACAGAGTATCAGAAAGACAAAGTACAGGATCAGAATTCAGGAGAATGGTCAGGCAAGCAGAAGGTCATAACAGATAATCACAATCAAACTAGTACTTTAAACTATTAACAAATCTAGCTAAGTGTAGGATTACAGCTCCAGCTGGTCCCGGCACACTTTCGGATCTGACTCAGGTCTGCGTGCTACCACGTAATGATCGCAACGCCAGACAACCAGCAACTGAACAGCCAGCAGTATATATACACAGCCACTCTCCAGGCCCTCCCTAAGTGCTGGACCAATGAGAGGGCTCAGAATTGTCAGCTTACCAGCTTGGTCAGCTGACCTACTTCTGGCTGCTATATAAGCTTTGCCTCAGTGCGCGCGCGTCACTCTGAATCTTGGAGGACTATCAGTCCCAGCCACACCAGTACTGCCTTGCAATGTATCCAGTGAACCGCGCGTGGGAGCCGCCTCTGATGCGGATTCCGCCGCTTCCAATGCGGATTCCGCCGCTTCCAATGCGGATTCCGCCGTTCCCAATGCGGATTCCGCCGCTCTGCCTATGCGGCATGTGGCGGTTTTTCCGCGTTGTGACGTCATGCTGGATGCGGAAACAGCCGCCTCACCCTGAGAGATGGCGGCTTTTCCGTGTTTCCTCACAGATGGGAACGAGAACTCAACACCACCCTTGAGATGGAGGATTTGCTGCACATATGGAGGAGTGCCCCAAGTTTCTCTATTACCTCCGCTGTAGTTGAAACACAATATAAGGTCTTAATGCTCTGGTATGTTACGCCAAAATCCTAAAAACAAAGGATTGTGCTTCAGAGCATGTGGCCAGCGGGGTAATCATCTACATGTGTGGTGGTCATGCCCAAAAGATTTTGGACCAGCGTTTACCAAGTCGAATATTCCACAGTTAGGTTGCAGGTCCCAAAACTCCCAGAGGTTGCCTTACTAGGCTTGAGACCCCCAGAACTGTCAAACTCACAATATAAACTGCTAATGCATATCTGGTTAGCTGCCAAAAGAGTGATTGCAAGCTCTTGGAGGACACCCACACTCATTTTTAACACCTTTTAAAATAAACCTTAGCTATGCGCTATGCTTTGACAGAATGAAGGCTATAGTAGAAGACACACTTCCACAATTTGACAAGATTTGGAAACAAAAGAGTTGGAAACCATACTTCATACACTACTCTAATTGGTTTCCAGCCTCCTTCACTGCTGTATAGTTTACTCAATATCATTCAGATGCTTTCATTTGAATGAATAAGTATATAATTACACAGCACCTTGAGTGGAGTTGTAGCGACTCAGTGAACCCCCCCCCCCCCCCCCCCACACACACACACATCTATCCCAACTGTCACCTCCTTTCCTTTTCCATTCTCTCGTTCTTTCCAGATGGCACTGTCCCATCTGGCTCCCATAGTGTTCAGCATACTAGCTATACTGTTCATATATTCTGCACATAAGAGAAGAAGGAAACTACCAATACTATGATTTCCAGACTATCCGATAACCTGTATGGTATTAACAGTCATGAGCATTTAAGCCACTGATCCTGCATGGTGGCTTTCCTATACAGAAATGTTATGTTAGCCAACTGTTGTCTACTAGAGATGTCAGCACATGGTGCCTTAGAGCTTCTGACATCTAAAATTTGCCTGTGTGTAAATGTTTCTGCTTTTGCTGACCTTATTGTACTATGTATTATAACTGTGTCATTTTGCTATTTTGTAAGACGCCCTTTAAAACTGAACTGTTTATCTATTTTGTATTATTAATTATTATTAAATTAATAAAAATCTTTTGTGATAAAAAAAAATATAAGTTTTGTTTAATCCATATAAAAGGTAAGGTCATTAAAATACAAAAAATGAGAGTGAATATAAAAATCTGAAATCTTTATTTTGCCAACTACAACCGACCCTGTATGTGCTAAAAATAATTCTGGGTACAACCCCGTACCTGGAATTATTTTTGCCACATACAGGGACGGTGATGGATGGTACAGTAAATAAAATAAAATACAGTGAGATGTACACAGAGAATAGGCATATAGACAAGCGGAGAATGAACAGAGGGGGCATCCAAGTGCTATGTTGAGTGAAGCAGCCACATTCTATTGCGGCACTCAAACCTCTGCAATGATTCAGATGCTTCGCAGCTGCCCATGGAAAACGATTGCAGAGAAGAAAGAAAGAGAGAGAACAGGATAGCCTAGGAGAGCGAGAGAAGAGAGGAAGGAATGAATAGAGGAGAAATAAGAGAGACACAGTCCGAGAATCCCCTGGGGTTGCGGTGATGGCTGGCTTTCAGCTCGGATAACTGTCCTGGTTGGAAGGTATTAGCCTCCATGCTTGCGGTCTGGTGAGGTTGGACCAATGCAGTTGGATTTGTAGGCCCAAAGAGTCCGACAGCGGCTTTAGACAAATGAGAGCATCTCTGGTAAAGGGGAGCAGGCATTCCTAAATGCTTGCTGGGCTGCAGGGCTCCAGGGCAGGGAGGTGCTGTGAGGCTGTGGCTCCAGGCCAGGGGTGCGGGGTGCACCTTAGGTTGAGGTGGGCCTTGAGAGCTGCAGTATATTGGACCTTACTGCTGAGTTGCAGACCTGATGACTGGAGCAGGAGACTGTGATGCTGGTTGGTAGCCTGCCTAATGTAACAATGAACAGGCTGGGGGGGCAGAAGTAACAGGCCTCAGTGATGGAGCAGCAGCCCATACCTCCCCTAATAAGGGAAAGTTGTGATTATATGCAGTGTGAAACCATCATTACCAATGTATTAACCGCTTCCAGACCACGCTAATTGAAACCTATATGTCCTGTTTGGGATCTGTTATCCTTGGCAGGGCGTAGATTTCAATTAGTGCAGCACACTGACCAGCCGCTACCACTGATCATGCCGCTCTCCCACCTCCTATGTAGTGAACCTGGAGTGCCTCACTGGCCATCACTTCATGGAATACATTCCACCAACTCCAAAAAAAAAGCCGAAATCAGGACAAAATGCTCCAACCAGGACAAGAAGGGGAAAAAGTCAGAGAAGAATCACGATTCTACTGCCCCGATTGGGATTTCGCCCTGTGTGCTATTCCCTGTTTTAAGATATACGCACAGTCGGTATATTAGATATATACTATACTGTATATACGTACTGTATTATAATATGGTGCCTTCTTTGTACAGTTTTCCTATTTTTTCAGTTTATCGATAAATTAAATTATTTCAAAAATGTTGTGTTCCATTCTTTTACTTATAAGCAGAATGTCTGCCAGGCCTTAATTCTGTTATATTTTGGTGGGTTAAGACTTAAGAATTGGAGGCCTAAAATTCTTGAAAAAAATGTACCGCTTTTAGACCCATAAATCCAGACAGAGGTTAAAGGCCAAGGGAGGTTAAAGGCCAAGAAATGAAGAGTAGTGAGCATGCGACCGTTGTAACAAAGCTATAGAGGGCCCATCCCTGTGAGGTACCTTAACTCTTCCTGGACTCAAAGGCTCTGGCCCCTTAAAGTGGTCCGAAACTCAGCATTTCTTCTTGTTAACCACTTACCAACCGCCCACTGCACAGGGGCGGCCGGAAAGTGTTCCCGCAAGGACCGCCGCATGCACAGAGGCGGCGGTTCTTGCAGGGGCATGGGCGGAGCGATCTCGTCATCCGTGACGCGATCCTCCGCCGGGGATCGATAGCCGGCCATTTAGTCTCCGCTCGCCGGCCACTTAGCAGCGCCGGCGATCGGAGGAATATACAGAATCCGCCAATCAAATGCGTATAAGGCACTTTGTTAGGTAAACAAAGTGCCTTATACATGCTTCCTCCTCGCGTCGTGGTCTCATTGTTCCAGAGACCACCAGCGAGGAGGAAGCACTTGTAAGTGACACTGCACACTGCTTTTTTTTGCCCACAGCCCCCCTGATCTCCCACCCCAGCCTTCAGACCCCCCCTGATCACCCCAGCAGACCCCTGCCCAGCACCCTTGCACCCCTCTAAAACCCCAAACCCCCCCCCCCCCACCTACCACTAACTAGAGACGCTATCCCCTGCATTAGGTCCCTAACTGCCTCCTAATCACCCCTGATTCCCCCCCCCCTACCTTTAGATGAACCCCAGACCCCATCCCAGACTACCCCCCTGTATACTGTATACATCTGTATACAGCTACCTTACCCCCTGATCCCCCTCTGATCCCCCTCTGATCACCTGTCTATCACCTGTCCATCACCCCTCAGCACCCCCACCCATCAGAGCAGACCCTAACTGCCCCGCGGGGGTAACCGATCACCTACCCAGACCCTCGATTGCCCTCATACCCCCCTCCTGATGACATCCCCTGCGCATTGTTTACATCTGTCCTCCCCAGCAATCACTAACTGATCTTCGATCAGTAACCCCCTGTGTCTGCCTCTCATCAGATCAGGACTCAGTCTGCCCCGTGCGGGCTCCTGATCACCCCCCACCCCCTCAAATTGCCCTCAGACCCCCCCTAATCACCGTCCGAGTGCATTTTATTTGACTGTGCTGTGATTGTATTCGATTGTGCTGCGATTGTATTCGATTGTGCTGCGATTGTATTTGATTGTTCCGTGATCTGCTTCGATTGTCCCGTGATTGTTTGATTGCCTCTGAGACCCCACTTCCAAACAACCCCCCCCCCCACTACCCCCATCACCTTCCGAGTGCATCAGATTTGATTGTGCGGTGATTGGATTCGATTGTGCTGTAATGGTATTTGATTGTCCCGTGATCTGCTTTGATTGTCCCGTGATTGTTTGATTGCCTCTGAGACCCCACTTCCCGCCACACCCAACCCCACCCTCCCCCCACCACCTCCAACCACCACCTTCCGAGTGCATCAGATTTGCTTGTGCTGTGATTGGATTCGATTGTGCTGTAATTGTATTTGATTGTCCCGTGATCGGCTTCGATTGTCCCGTGATTGTTTGATTGCCTCTGAGACCCCACTTCCCGCCACACCCAACTCCACCCTCCCCCCCACCACCCCCAACCACCACCTTCCGAGTGCATCAGATTTGCTTGTGCTGTGATTGGATTCGATTGTGCTGTAATTGTATTTGATTGTCCTGTGATCGGCTTCGATTGTCCCGTGATTGTTTGATTGCCTCTGAGACCCCACTTCCCCCCCCCACCCCCCATCACCTTCCGAGTGCATCAGATTTGATTGTGCTGTGATTGGATTCGATTGTGCTGTAATTGTATTTGATTGTCCCGTGATCGGCTTTGATTGTCCCGTGATTGTTTGATTGCCTCTGAGACCCCACTCGTCACCACCCACAATACCTCTCAAATGGTCCCTTTTGCTAGGTAGGTGCTCTATTTTTCTGGGTAGTCTCGGAGGAAAACCCCATAAATTTCCGCCAGGATGGAAGTTGAAACTGGTACGGTGGCACGTGCAGAAGTACCCCCGTTGCAGCCACCAAGAAGAAGACGGGCCCGTAGTACCCATAGACTCCCAGAGGTGCTGGCACATCCAGATTGGCAATCCCCTGATTCCGCTGCACCCGTAGTGCTCCCTTTCACCGCCCAGTCTGGAGTCCAGGT
Organism: Hyperolius riggenbachi; assembly: GCF_040937935.1. Classification (NCBI taxonomy): domain Eukaryota; kingdom Metazoa; phylum Chordata; class Amphibia; order Anura; family Hyperoliidae; genus Hyperolius; species Hyperolius riggenbachi. The sequence goes on along the minus strand of NC_090650.1, from coordinate 192,160,342 downwards.
GGCGACAGCTCATCTAGGAACGGCCCTAGACTTTTTGCAGCTGTTCATCATCCAGGTTCTCTTGGACTTAATTGTGGTTGAGACCAACCGTAAAGCCACACAATTCATCACCGAGCACCCGGAGAGCAGCTATGCCCAGCCTTTCCGGTGGAAACCAGTCTAAGTTTCCGCCATTAAAATCTTTTTGGCCCTTATCCTTCACTTGGGACTAATGAAACAGAATGTATTGCGGTCGTATTGGTCTACGAACCCAGTACATCATGTTCCCTTGTACCCTGCTGCCATGTCCAGGACACGATTTGAGTCCATCCTGTGCTTCCTGCACTTCAACGACGACAAAACCTGTCATGAAAAGGGCCACCCTGCTTATGACCGGCTCCACAAAATTTGGCCCCTCATAGACCACCTGTCATCAACATTTGCAGATGCTTATATCCCTGAACAGAACATCTGCGTAGACGAGTCCCTCTTACGCTTTAAAGGGGAACTTCAGCCTAAACAAACATACTGTCATCAAGTTACATTAGTTATGTTAATTATAATAGATAGGTAATATAATCTCTTACCCACCCTGTTTTAAAAGAACAGGCAAATGTTTGTGATTCATGGGGGCTGCCATCTTTGTCATGGGGGCAGCCATCTTTTTGGTTGAAAGGAGGTGACAAGGAGCAGGAGACACAGTTCCAACTGTCCTGTGTCCTGATTATCCCTCCCAGCTGCACACACTAGGCTTCAAATGTCAAATTAAAAATGTAAGAAAAAAAAATGCACCAAAACATCAGAACGAGAACAACAAAATCAGAAATCCCATCATGCTTTGCACAGCATCAGGGTAAAAATGCCCGGGCAGTTTTCTTCTGTGCAGCTAAAAATGAGGCTTGTATAAGATAAACAAATTTCTGATGCTGTGAAACTGTTAAAGAAACACAAAGCGTTTTCAGTGCTGCTGAGTCGATTTTTAGTCCGGAGGTTCACTTTAATGGGCGCCTTGGCATCAAACAGTACATCCCAAGCAAGCGCGCCCGGTATGGGGTGAAACTGTATAAGCTCTGTGAAAGGGCCACAGGCTATACATGTCGTTTTAGGGTCTATGAGGGAAAAGACTCAAAATTGGAGCCGGTCGGATGCCCTGACTACCTGGGGAGCATTGGAAAGGTTGTGTGGGACTTGGTGTCACCCTTGTTCCAGAAGGGGTACCATCTTTATGTGGACAACTATTACACAAGTGTGGCCCTCTATCAGCACTTAAAGTTAGAAGGAATCCGATGCTGTGGCACTGCGCGGCCTAGTCGCCAGGGCTTCCCCCAACGGCTCGTTACCACCAGACTTGAACGGGGCAGAGGGCCGCCTTGCGTACTGACGACCTGCTTGCGGTGAAATGGAGGTACAAGAGAGACGTTTACTTTCTGTCCATCATTCACACAGACACGACAGTCCAAATTCAACGGGCAACTGAGGTCATTGAAAAGCCCCTTGTCGTCCACGAATATAATGTCAACATGGGAGCGGTGGACTTCAATAACCAGAGGTTAGCGCCCTATTTAATTTCCCGGAAAACAAGACGCTGGTATAAGAAAGTGTCTTTTTATCTGATTCAATTGGCAGTTTACAACAGCTTTGTTCTCTACAGTAAGGCTGGGAGAACTGGATCTTTCCTTCAATTTCAGGAACAGATCATTCTGGACCTCCTGTATCCAGGAGGTAACACCCCCCCCCCCCCCCCCCAGATGCAACTAGCCGACTGCATGGAAGTCATTACGCCTATCAGCTTCCGTGTGCCCCAGGTCAACGCATCCGAAGAAAACGTTGTCGTGTCTGCAGCAGTGCTAGAAGAAGGACTGACACCGTTTATTATTGTCCCAAATGTCCTGACCAGCCTGGCCTATGCATAGGGGAGTGTTTTGAGAGGTACCACGAGCAGGTACACTTTTAGAACCTAGGGAACTCCAGACACAGGAGTAGGCACACACTCAGTAGTCTTTTGCACATTGTCCCAGGGAGAGGAGAGGTAAGCTTGAAAACCAAACAAACAGGTAAGCATAAAAGTCGGAAGAAGCATCGGTTTCCATGCTTGATATTGCTGATCTGTCCTGGGTTGGCGATATAAGACGGCATGTTTGAATTTCCCTTGAGTGTGGACACCCCGGTTTATATGTGATTTACTTTGGGCCTATGATGATACTTTAATGCCACACAGAGTCATCTCTATTGGCAGGCATATTGCTGTATACTACAGGCATAATGCTGTATACTAAAGTTCTGAGGCCCAGTCACATAAGTTGGTGGCTCACCCTGAGTGCAGGGTGGCACGGGGTGTCTCTCTCCTGAGGTTATCACTGCCATTGATGTGTAGGAAGATCTGCCATTGATGTGGAGCAAGGTATGTTTGCCGTTCATTTTTCCTTTCAGCCCAGAGTGCATTACTTGTATACCCAATATAAGGAGTATAGCAGAAACTCCTAATACTGGCCATACATGTAATGATTGCAGAGACCCTAAAATGCTAGGACAGACTCCACAAATGACCCCATTTTGTAAAGAGGACACCCTAAAGTATTCTGTGAGGTGCATGGTGAGTTCATAGAAGATTTTAGTTTTTGTCACAACTTAGCAGAATTTTTTTTTTATTTTTTTTTTACAGTGTCATTTTCCGTTAACTTGTGACACAAAATAAAATTTTCAATGACCTCACCATTCCACTCATGGAATACCTTGTTGTGTATTCTTTCCAAAATGGGGTCATTTGTGGGGTTTGTTAACTGTCCTGGCAAGTGGGCGGGGTGCTAAATTTTGAGCACCCCTGTAAAGCCTAAAGGTACTCATTGGACTCTGGGCCCCTTAGCGCAGTTAGGGTGCAAAAAAGTGCCACACATGTGGTATTGCCGTACTCAGGAGAAGTGTTATAATGTATTTTGAGGTGTATTTTTACATATACCCATGCTGGGTGGGAGAAATACCTCTGTAAATGACAATCTTTTGATTTTTTTACACACAATTGTCCATTTACAGAGATATTTCTCCCACCCAGCATGGGTATGTGTAAAAATACACCCCAAAACACATTGTACTACTTCTCCCGAGTACGGCGATACCACATGTGTGGCACTTTTTTGCACCCTAACTGCGCTAAGGGGTCTAAAGTCGAATGAGTACCTTTAGGATTTCAAGGGTCATTTTGCGGCATTTGGTTTCCAGACTACTCTTCACGGTTTAGGGCCCCTAAAATGCCAGGGCAGTATAGGAATCCCACAAATGACCCCATTTTAGAAAGAAGACATACCAAGGTACTCTGTTAGGAGTATGGTGAGTTCATAGAAGATTTTATTTTTTGTCACACACACCCCCCAAAATGCCAGGACAGTAAACACACCCCACAAATGATCCCATTTTGGAAAGTAGACACTTCAAGGTATTCATAGAGGGGCATGGTGAGTCCGTTGCAGATTTCATTTTTTTTGTCGCAAGTTAGAAGAAATGGAAACTTTTTTTTTTGTCACAAAGTGTCATTTTCCGCTAACTCGTGACAAAAAATAATATCTTCTATGAACTCACTATGTCTCTCAGTGAATACTTTGGGATGTCTTCTTTCCAAAATGGGGTCATTTGGGGGGTATTTATACTATCCTGGAATTCTAGCCCCTCATGAAACATGTCAGGGGGTCAGAAAAGTCAGAGATGCTTGAAAATGGGAAAATTCACTTTTTGCACCATAGTTTGTAAATGCTATAACTTTTACCCAAACCAATAAATATAGGCTGAATGGTTTTTTTTAAAATTAAAAACATGTTTGTCCACATTTTTCGTGCTGCATGTATACAGAAATTTTACTTTATTTTAAAAATGTCAGCACAGAAAGCTAAAAAAAATCATTTTTTTGCCAAAATTCATGTCTTTTTTGATGAATATAATAAAAAGTAAAAATCGCAGCAGCAATCAAATAGCACCAAAAGAAAGCTTTATTAGTGACAAGAAAAGGAGCCAAAATTCATTTAGGTGGTAGGTTGTATGAGCGAGCAATAAACCGTGAAAGCTGCAGTGGTCTGAATGGAAAAAAAGGGTCTGGTCCTTAAGGGGGGTAAAGCCCACGGTCCTCAAGTGGTTAAACACAGCTCTTCATTCAGCAGTGGAAAGTAGTGATGAGCATAATGACCTAATTACAATTACGCAATTACGCGTAATATGCAAAATTACGATTACGGCCGTAATTGAACATTCATAATTTTGCAAAATTATGCAAATTTTGGCTCAACACTAAAGGAAAAGCTCCTTCAGCTTATGATCTGCATCCAAAGAGGTGATAACATTATCTTTTGTTTATATTCCTCTGATGTTACATTCTTAGCTGTGCTGAAAACGAGCTCTCTCTGCTTTTACCATTCACACAGTTCAGAAGAGCTCACTAGAAGATTTTAATATATAATTATAACAGCTATGAATAAAATGCAATGGCAGCTTTCAGAGCAGATAAACTGTACTTTGGAAACTTGTAATTTGTAAATAGACAATATTACTTGTGCACAAAAGCAAATATGGTAACTGTATGGGTAGGAAAACACATTTTTACTGAATTTTATGTCAGAGCTTTATTCCACTTTAAGAACCGAAACCTTTTGTTTAGTTTGATCATTTGGATAAGGTTAGGCATCCATGTAGGGCAGTAAAGGTTAGGCATGGGGGGACAGTTAAGGTTAGGCGTTGGTAAAGGAGAGGGTACTGTGTGTGAATAGTGTTAGGTTAAAGGATACCAGAAGAAATGTGACATGATGAGATAGACATGTGTATGTACAGTGCCAAGATCACTAATAACTATGCTGTGTTGCTTTTTTTCTTTCTCTCCCTGAAATGTTTAAAAATCAGGTATGCAAGTGACAGTTTCTGTCTGCATCAGGACTGGGTCAGAATACAGCATAACCCTCACTAATAAGGACATACAACCATAAAACACTTTCCTAGTAGAAAATGACTTCAGAGAGCAGAAAAGAGATAAAGCGGGTCAATAGTTCATAGATTTGAGCTCTGGCATACGTCAATGAATGTGTCACTGAGCAGAAACAATTAAACAATAAAAACTTAAACAGTAGTATCTAAAAAAAGTAAGGAGAAAGAGGATAGATGCAATAGTTTACCACATCAGTTAATTTTTACCTCAGGTGTAGTTGCCGACCGCGTCACGCCGATGGGCGTGGCCGCAGTGGCAGCTCCAGGACCGTCTTAATGCCGATCGGCGTAAAGTCCTCCTGCTCGGTGGGCGGAGCTGAGCTCTGCCTTCAGTCTCAGAGCGGCGATCGGGAGACTGTTAGATGACGAAATTGGCGTCTAATTAACATGTACAGCGCTGCTATCTAAAGCAGCACTGTACAAGGGACAGCTGTGTGACACAGCTGTCCCCTGGGGGACTCAGAAGCGATCTGCTGTGATAGGCTGAAGCCTATCACAGCCGATCGCTGTGATAGGCAGACGGGGGAGGGAGGGTAATATGAATAGTAAAAAAAAACCTAAACAATTCATTAAAAAACACAGTAAATATTTATTAAAAAACAAACAAACCTGTGGGTGATCAGAACTAGTGTTGGGCGAACAGTGTTCGCCACTGTTCGGGTTCTGCAGAACATCACCCTGTTCGGGTGATGTTCGAGTTCGGCCGAACACCTGACGGTGCTCGGCCAAACCGTTCGGCCATATGGCCGAACTAAGAGCGCATGGCCGAACGTTCCCCGAACGTTCGGCTAGCGCTGTGATTGGCCGAACGGGTCACGTGGTTCGGACCCGAACGCGCTCTGATTGGCCGAACTGTCACGTGGTTCGGGTAAATAAATACCCGAACCACGTCATATCTCCGCCATTTGTCTGTGGGTTTAGCTTTGGGTAGGCAGGCAGGGTAGTTCGCGCTCCAGCCACGCTAGCCAGGGTCCCCCCCAGTCATTGTGTGTCGCTGCTGGGAATAGTAGTACACCGCTCGCTCAGCATTCTGTTTACTGCCACTCTGTGTACCTCGCTCAGCCACACTATATAGCATTCTGTTTACTGCCACTCTGTGTCTGCTGGGAATAGTAGTACACCGCTTGCACAGCCACACTATATAGCATTCTGTTTACTGCCACTCTGTGTACCTCGCTCAGCCACACTATATAGCATTCTGTTTACTGCCACTCTGTGTCTGCTGGGAATAGTGGTACACCGCTCGCTCAGCCACACTATATAGCATTCTGTTCACTGTTCTGTGTCTGCTTGGAATAGTGGTACACCGCTCGTTCAGCCACACTATATAGCATTCTGTGTACTGTTCTGTGTCTGCTGGGAACAGTAGTACACCGCTCGTTCAGCCACACTATATAGCATTCTGTGTACTGTTCTGTGTCTGCTGGGAACAGTAGTACACCGCTCGCTCAGCCACACTATATAGCATTCTGTTCACTGTTCTGTGTCTGCTGGGAATAGTGGTACACCGCTCGCTCAGCCACACTATATAGCATTCTGTTCACTGTTCTGTGTCTGCTGGGAATAGTGGTACACCGCTCGCTCAGCCACACTATATAGCATTCTGTTTACTGTTCTGTGTCTGCTGGGAATAGTGGTACACCGCTCGCTCATCCACACTATATAGCATTCTGTTCACTGTTCTGTGTCTGCTGGGAATAGTGGTACACCGCTCGCTCAGCCACACTATATAGCATTCTGTTCACTGTTCTGTGTCTGCTGGGAATAGTGGTACACCGCTCGCTCAGCCACACTATATAGCATTCTGTTTACTGCCACTCTGTGTACCTCGCTCAGCCACACTATATAGCATTCTGTTTACTGCCACTCTGTGTCTGCTGGGAATAGTGGTACACCGCTCGCTCAGCCACACTATATAGCATTCTGTTCACTGTTCTGTGTCTGCTTGGAATAGTGGTACACCGCTCGCTCAGCCACACTATATAGCATTCTGTTTACTGTTCTGTGTCTGCTGGGAATAGTGGTACACCGCTCGCTCAGCCACACTATATAGCATTCTGTTCACTGTTCTGTGTCTGCTGGGAATAGTGGTACACCGCTCGCTCAGCCACACTATATAGCATTCTGTTTACTGTTCTGTGTCTGCTGGGAACAGTAGTACACCGCTCGCTCAGCCAGAGTATATAGCATTGTGTTTACTGCCACTCTGTGTACACCGCTCAGCCAGACTATATACCATTGTTTACTGACACTCTGTGTACACCACTCAGCCACACTATATACCATTGTTTACTGACACTCTGTGTACACCGCTCAGCCAGACTATATACCATTGTTTACTGCCACTCTGATTCTGCTGGGAACAGTAGTACACCGCTCGCTCAGCCAGACTATATACCATTGTTTACTGACACTCTGTGTACACCGCTCAGCCAGACTATATACCATTGTTTACTGACACTCTGTGTACACCACTCAGCCACACTATATACCATTGTTTACTGACACTCTGTGTACACCGCTCAGCCAGACTATATACCATTGTTTACTGCCACTCTGATTCTGCTGGGAACAGTAGTACACCGCTCGCTCAGCCAGACTATATACCATTGTTTACTGACACTATATAGCAGACTATATAGCATTGTGTGTACACCGCTCAGCCAGACTATATACCATTGTTTACTGACACTCTGTGTACACCGCTCAGCCAGACTATATACCATTGTTTACTGCCACTCTGATTCTGCTGGGAACAGTAGTACACCGCTCGCTCAGCCAGACTATATACCATTGTTTACTGACACTCTGTGTACACCGCTCAGCCAGACTATATACCATTGTTTACTGACACTATATAGCAGACTATATAGCATTGTGTGTACACCGCTCAGCCAGACTATATACCATTGTTTACTGACACTCTGTGTACACCGCTCAGCCAGACTATATACCATTGTTTACTGCCACTCTGATTCTGCTGGGAACAGTAGTACACCGCTCGCTCAGCCAGACTATATACCATTGTTTACTGACACTCTATGTACACCGCTCAGCCAGACTATATACCATTGTTTACTGCCACTCTGATTCTGCTGGGAACAGTAGTACACCGCTCGCTCAGCCAGACTATATACCATTGTTTACTGACACTCTATGTACACCGCTCAGCCAGACTATATACCATTGTTTACTGCCACTCTGATTCTGCTGGGAACAGTAGTACACCGCTCGCTCAGCCAGACTATATAGCATTGTGTTTACTGCCACTCTGTGTACACCGCTCAGCCACACTATATAGCATTGCGTACTCTGCCAGTCAGTGTGTATATTGCTGGGATCAGTAATACTCCACTCACCGTCAACCACTATATGAGCTCAACATGAGTTCCCCAGAGACCTCCGCTGTGAGCAGCACTCCCAACAACAGCAACAGCCAACGCCCCACGCAAGCTATAACATCCACCCCAGCAGCCAGTGGTCAGCAGCAGCCCTCCCCGGAGGAGAACGTTGTGTCCATCAGTCCGTCGCCAGAGCGATTAATGAGGGCTGCCATTGAGGAGATGATGGGGCCTGATGTGGAGGAGGAGGTCTGGCTCAGGCCAGCATCCCAAGTTAATGTTGAGGACGATGAGGGGTCTGTGTCTGGGGATGTTGGGGTGGCAGAGGTGGTGGGTGGGTCAGACTCAGGAGAAGAGTTGTATGATGAGGATGATGATCGGGACCATCTGTATGTGCCTCAGAGTCCGACCCCGGAAAACATGTTGTATCGTGTGTTTAGGTACTAAAATCTGCGTTCCCTCCCAGTAGTGTTGGGCGAACAGTGTTTGCCACTGTTCGGGTTCTGCAGAACATCACCCTGTTCGGGGTGACTATATAGCAGACTATATAGCATTGTGTTTAATGCCACTCTGTGTACACGGCTCAGCCACACTATATAGCATTGTGTTTACTTCCACTCTGTGTCTGCTGGGAACAGTAGTACACCGCTCACCCGCCACTGTATAGCATTGTGCTCTGTGTCACTGCTGACAATAGTGGTACACCGCTCACCCACCACTGTATAGCATTTCTGTACTGCCACTGTACTGCTGCCAGTCAGCGTGTACTTTAAGGATAAGTGAAATGAGGAAGAAATCCGGTGAAAGAGGGAGGGGCAAGGGAAGAGGTGTTTCCCCTGACGGTTCACGTACAGGCCACAGGGGAGCACCCAAGAAAACCCACTCAATACTGCCCATGTTGTCCAGGACAACAACCCTCACAGATCCAAAAGAACAGGACCAGATAATTACTTGGATGACCTCTCAAGCGTCCAGCAGTGGGTTAAGCAGCACCAGCACATCACGCACGAGGTCCGAGTCCTCAGCCAGTTAAAGTCTGGGCTTTCTTTGAAGACTGCACTGAGGATGTTACCATGGCGATTTGCAAGGTGTGCAAGACCCGCCTGAGCAGGGGGAAAAGTATTAACAACCTCTCCACCACCAGCATGAGCCGCCACATTCTATCCAAACATCCCACTCTGTGGGCAAACGCGGCAGGACAGGGTACCACCAGCAACACTGCCTCCCTTGGGTTCACCAGACTCACCACCAGACCCGCCTCAGCAGCAGCAGTAGCCCAGCCATTGCGTGGTTCACAACATTCACAAACATCAGACGATGCTGACACTGTCACTTTCCGGACTAGTGCTCTTGAGGTCTCCCAGTGTTCATCAAACACAACAACCAACAGCCCTTCGGTGTGCAGCGCTACGGTTGAGTTGTCTGTTTCTGAGATGTTTGAGCACAAGAGGAAATTGCCAGCAAATGACCCCCGGGCCGTGGCAGTAACAGCCAGCCAGCATAGCCAAGCTTCTGGCCTGCGAAATGCTGCCATATCGAGTGGTGGAGACAAACAGCTTCAAGGGCATGATGTCAGTGGCCATCCCACGTTACGTGGTTCCCAGCCGCTACCACTTTGCGCGCTCTGCAGTGCCTGAGTTGCATGAGCACGTGGTCAGCTAAATAACCCGAAGCTTGAAGAATGCCGTTGCCTGCAAGGTTCACCTCACCACTGACACCTGGACGAGTGCGTTCGGCCAGGGTCGATACATCTCCCTTACCGCGCACTGGGTGAACCTTGTGGAGCCTGGCAGCGATTCCTCACCTGCTACGGCGCGGGTGTTGCCCACGCCGCAAACAGCTGGATAACAACAGCAGCACCTACCTCTCTGACTCCTTCTCCTCCAACGCATCTCAAAGCTGTACCTCATCCGGAAATGCTAACCCAGCACCAGCAGCAGTAGGATCGTGGAAGCAGTGCAGCACAGCTGTTGGCATGCGTCAGCAAGCGTTGCTGAAGCTGATCTGCCTTGGGGATAAGCAGCACACAGGGGAGGAAATTTGGAGGGGAATAAAGGAACAGACGGATTTGTGGCTGGCACCGCTGGACCTGAAACCGGGCATGAAGCTAGACACCTGGCACGAACTGGCAATGTACGCAATAGAGGTGCTGGCTTGCCCGGCAGCCAGCGTTATGTCGGAACGCTGTTTCAGTGCTGCCGGAGGCATCATCACAGATCGGCGTATCCGCCTCTCCACAGAAAATGCAGACCGTCTGACTCAAATTAAAATGAATCAATCCTGGATTGGAAACGACTACGCAACACTCCTGGACCCCAACCAAGTAACATGACCGATGAACATCTGGGATGGTTTAGCGTTTCCGGTCCCTGTTTATTGAACCTCTCATCTGTATTACATTTATGACTGCATGGCGGCAAAAAGCATTGCTGCTATATCCGCACGCTTTTTGTCCTCATGCAAGGCCTGGGTTGTTGTGTCTCACAAAGCGTGGCCTTCTCCTCCTGCGCCTCCTCCTGTTCCATCACGTGTGCTGCTGCTGCTGCTGGGTTACCGTTGCCGCGTGGTCCCTGTTTATTGAACCTCTTATCTTTATTACATTTATGACTACATGGCGGTACAAAGCATGCTATCCGCACGCTTTTTGTCCTCATGCAAGGCCTGGGTTGTTGTGTCTCACAAAGCGTGGCCTTCTCCTCCTGCGCCTCCTCCTGTTCCATCACGTGTGCTGCTGCTGCTGCTGCTGCTGGGTTAGCGTTGCCGCGTGGTCCCTGTTTATTGAACCTCTTATCTTTATTACATTTATGACTACATGGCGGTACAAAGCATGCTATCCGCACGCTTTTTGTCCTCATGCAAGGCCTGGGTTGTTGTGTCTCACAAAGCGTGGCCTTCTCCTCCTGCGCCTCCTCCTGTTCCATCACGTGTGCTGCTGCTGCTGCTGCTGCTGCTGGGTTACCGTTGCCGCGTGGTCCCTGTTTATTGAACCTCTTATCTTTATTACATTTATGACTACATGGCGGTACAAAGCATGCTATCCGCACGCTTTTTGTCCTCATGCAAGGCCTGGGTTGTTGTGTCTCACAAAGCGTGGCCTTCTCCTCCTGCGCCTCCTCCTGTTCCATCACGTGTGCTGCTGCTGCTGCTGGGTTACCGTTGCCGCGTGGTCACTGTTTATTGAACCTCTTATCTTTATTACATTTATGACTACATGGCGGTACAAAGCATGCTATCCGCACGCTTTTTGTCCTCATGCAAGGCCTGGGTTGTTGTGTCTCACAAAGCGTGGCCTTCTCCTCCTGCGCCTCCTCCTGTTCCATCACGTGTGCTGCTGCTGCTGCTGCTGCTGGGTTAGCGTTGCCGCGTGGTCCCTGTTTATTGAACCTCTTATCTTTATTACATTTATGACTACATGGCGGTACAAAGCATGCTATCCGCACGCTTTTTGTCCTCATGCAAGGCCTGGGTTGTTGTGTCTCACAAAGCGTGGCCTTCTCCTCCTGCGCCTCCTCCTGTTCCATCACGTGTGCTGCTGCTGGGTTAGCGTTGCCGCGTGGTCCCTGTTTATTGAACCACTTATCTTTATTACATTTATGACTGCATGGTGGTACAAAGCATGCTATCCGCACGCTTCTTGTCCTCATGCAAGGCCTGGGTTGTTGTGTCTCAAAGCGTGGCCTTCTCCTCCTGCGCCACCCTCCTCCTGTTCCATCACGTGTGCTGCTGCTGGGTTAGCATTACCGGTCCCTTTTCCTGGAACCTCTTATATGTATTACATTTATGACTGCATGCCGACAAAAAGCATGTTACCTGTGCAAAGAAAACAGACATTTCCCGCATTTAAAAGACAGTTTTCCCTTTGAAACTTTAAAATCGATTTTCTCAAAAACTATAAGCTCTTTTTGCTAAATTTTTTTTTCCTCTTGTACCCACTCCCAAGGTGCACATACCCTGTAAATTTGGGGTATGTAGCATATAAGGAGGCTTTACAAAGCACAAAAGTTCGGGTCCCCATTGACTTCCATTATGTTCGGAGTTCGGGTCGAACACCCGAACATCGCGGCCATGTTCGGCCTGTTCGGCCCGAACCCGAACATCTAGATGTTCGCCCAACACTAATCAGAACCCACCAACAAAGAGCTCTGGTGGTGGGGGGAAAGGGGGGGGGATCACTTGTGTGCTGTGTTGTGCGGCCCTGCAGCTTGGCCTTAAAGCTACAGTGGCCTATTTCACACAAAATGGCCCGGTCTTTAGGGGGGGTAAAGCCTGTGGTCCTGAAGAGGTTAAAGTGTACCAGAGCTGAAATTAATAAAAAGTTTTATACATACCTGGGCTTCCTCCAGCCCCATCTGCTCGGATCGCTCCCATGCAGCTGTCCTCCGCTGCTCGCAACTTCGGGAACTGGGAAGAGAGAAGTGCGCTGTTTGCGTATCTCTCTAGCTGCTGCTGGAGAGATACGTAGAGGGCGCACTTCTCCTGCATAGACTGGCTCCGACTGATGTAAGTGATAAGACCCGGTTCCCGAAGCTGCGGGCAGCAGAGGACAGTGGTGTGGGAGGTGTGGGATCCGAGCAGATGGGACTGGAGGAAGTCCTAAGTATGTAAAAACTTTATATTTATTTCGCTTTAAGTTGTAGTAAAATATCTGTATTATTTACTAATTTTACTATGATAATTTACACATTTAAAGTGTAGAATATTGGTAGATTTTACAGATACTATACTAGCTGAAATTGGGCGCCCAAATTTCTTCATGCCCTTTTTTCATACACGCCTAGAATTTGTTTCATTACTGCTATTGAACACTTTTTCAGTTTTGATCACAAATTCCTTAAGGACTGATAGTAATGTAAAGCTGTGACCATGTAATCAACTCTTTCTATACTGTTAACCATATGCTGTCTGCTTGATTGTTATAATAGTGTTGTTTGAAAATTGGCAAGTCAAATTCAGCATGACTGTGAATGTCAAAACTATAAAGCTGATTCTGATTATTTCTTGAAATGTCTTTTCTGTTCTCTTCTTCCATCACATGATTTAAATTGAAGAAGATGCCCAAAATCGTAGTAATAATGTTTTGTTGAACTCTAAAAGGTGTCCAGATAAAACAACCTTATTTTGTTTGGATACATTCTATAACTGTGTTTAATACACCAGCATAGTGGTGTCAATGGACATTCACCAATCAAACGCTGACAATCAGAAAAAAAGAAGCAGTTTTTTTTCAGGTAAAACAAATGTGAAAGAAAAAAAATTGTTCTCAGAAATGTATTTCTTGTTTAACTCATATTTTAACACTAGATAGTTTTTGATCTTAAAGTGGTGTTGATGTGGCTGTGTAAAGCTATAGGCTTGCTATACACCAGCGGTTCTGGATGCTTGCCTGGCTTACAGGGGGGAAAAGAGATCATTTGCATATTCAGTAGTGGTGCATTGTGGGTAGCCACAAATCTTCACATACAGCTGCATTATTATTGCAAGTTTCCTTCTGTTTTAAGAAGGCAAGTTTCACCAAGCATTGCTTATTAGTAGGAGGGCTTTTAGGTCTCTTTTATCTTCCTATACATTCCTAGTGGTTTGGGTCACCCCAAGCTGCTTGGTTACTCTGTTGATCTTGAAGTGAGTCTGATGTGAAGTTTTAAAAAAAAACAAAAAAAAAACATATACCTAATGAGAGGGAAGGTTTTGGGTCCTGTAGAGCCTTTCCGGTCCTTCTACAGTCCCCGTGTTCCAGCACTGTCACCCCCGGTAGCAGTCTCAAAGACTGTTCAGTTATGCCGCTGCTGGAGGCTTTGTCAATCTTTGGGAGCCCGAGTGCTTCTGAAGATGTGCTGCTACATACTGTGCATACGCAAGTATACATTCTCCGGCATGCACAGTACAGAGCAATCCATCTTCGAGAGCACTCAGGATGAAGGATGCCGAAGCCTCCAGCAGTACCGGAAGTGAACAGTATCTGACCCATCGGCCAGAGACTGCTACGGGGGATCCAGCACTGGAATGTGAGGACTGTAGGAGGAACGGGAAGGCTCTGTAAGACCCAGAGCCTTCCCTCTCCTTAGGTGAGTATCTGTTTGTTTGTTTTTTTTAACTTCATTTCTGACTTCCCTTAAAACAAAATGTTATACTTGACCTAGAAAGAATCAAACTTGCAACAACTCGGTATTTGATTGTTGGTATGAGGTATTACATGGTCTGTGCTTGTTTACTGGGAAGCAAGACAGAAAAAAAACTTACTTCTTTATCTGTTGCTGAGTATGATCAGATGTTGGACTGCACAGACAATTATTTTCACTGATTAAGTTTGTAACCACATCTGTGAAATGTATCAGCGATTCAAGTACTTGTTCAGTCGTCAGTGTGAAACTTGTGCAGTCAAAATCTGTTGAAGTGACATTCTAAAATGAAAAAAATGTATATACATTAGCTCAAAATGTATTTTTTCTAAAACGATTATTAGACTAAAAAACATATGTACACATTCCTCAACTCTAGGCTCAATTCCAAATCAACCTACATTCGATTTCTGTAACAGTTATGTGCATCATGTAACTCACGTCCATTAGAAATACATTTTTAGTGGAGATAATGTTGATGGCTGTCTCATTTTCAGTACACTGATTTAAAGTGTACAGGAGAGTACGTAATACAAAAAATTGATACTTACTCGGGCCTTCCTCCAGCACCACAAGCACGTCTTTGTCCCTCGCCGTCCTTCCGGGGTCTGCCGTTCAGCCACAATTAGCCCTACATGCGCAAAAGACCCGACTGACATGAACCAGTTAACAGGGTTGATTGCGGCTGAACGGCAGACAGTGGGAGGATGGCGAGGGACTAAGACATGCTTATGGGGCTGGAGGAAGCCCTGGGTAAGTAGTGATTCTTTGTATTACGTGGTCTCTGGTTTAGTATAACTCATTTAAAGTATTCCCCTTACTCTGCAACTTGAAACAGATAACTGGATAGCTGCATTTGGCCCTGCAGGGATACTTCTGCAGCCATTTTAAAAAAAATTTCAGGCCACCTCATGTGGTTGGGATGAGAGGGAACTGACACGTCTGTGGCAGATGCGTTGAAGAGCAGAGGGCAAACAAGAGTTAAAAGAAAATTTTAAACAGATAACTATGCACTTTTAATGTAAGCCTTGTCCTCCTGTGAACAAGGCTATTGTCTGCATGCATGCAATATAATCAAAGCATATTGAGATATATGTTAACAAGACCTTTTGCTTTATACTTGTGTAGAAAAAAAGTGTTAATAGAACTGTAAGGTAGCCATTAGGTGTTTGTAGGACACTCCAGAAGAATTAGAATCAGAATAATTTTTATTTGCCAAAAAAAAGTTTCCGAGCCTTGAGGTCCTAGTGCAAATGGCCCAAAAACCTCCAACCTGACAGGAGCCGAGTGAAGAAGCGGTTGCTTGGTGTGAGGGTTTGTTAATGATCCTCAACGGCCTCCAGCACAATCTAGAGTTGTAGAGAGGTCAAGTGGGGGAATGGGTTTCTCAATGATCCTATCCACAGATCTGATGAACTTCTGTAGTTTTTAGAAAAGGTTTAGTGGTTCTTGTAGGGACCACGAGTATCTAAACTAGAAATAGAGAGAGACAAGGAGCCCAATGGTGCAGTATCATTAGGTATAGCGGGGCAAAGGCATGTTGCAGTTCCTGCAACCAACGTATGAGCCTGCTGGGAATTCACCTTCCCCGCCCGGTTCTCCAGGTCCTGTCAGATACTGGACGGTCACTCTCCTGTAGTCCAACACACATTCCTTAAAACTGTGAAGCTATTACCTCCAAAGGAGGTCTGACTGATAGAAGGGTGAGTGTAAGCACCCCCAAAATATATACAGTGCTGCCCATAATTATTCATACCCCTGACAAAGTTAGAATTTTATTCAACCAGTAAGTATTTTTTGATGGGAAATGACGTAGGTGTCTCACAAAAAATAATAAGACGATGTACAAGAGGCATTATTGTGGGAGAAAAATTCTCAGCTTTTATTTACATTTGAGCAAAACGTGTCCAGTCCAAAATTATTCATACCCTTCACAAACTGTCACAGTCTGTGGGAAAATCCAAAGTACTATACCATTCCAAGTAGTCCAGGCTGTTCTAAAGTATAGTAATTACCCTGATTAATTGGGAACAGCTGTTTTACTCAACTCAACAGGTGAAAAACAGCAGCTCTCTGCAGTTGGTTTGTGGACAGTCATGGCTAAGACAAAGGAGCTCAGTGAGGACCTGCGGCTGCGCATTGCGCCTGCTCACAAGTCAGGAAAGGGCTACAAGGCCATTTATAAACGTTTTCAAGTTCCAGTGGCTACCATGCAAAGTGTTATTAGAAAATACAAGATGTTCCACACTGTGGAAAATCTCAGAGGACATGGTCGGAAGTCAAAAGTGACAACTGTGCTGGCCAGGAGGATAGTGAGAGAGGTGAAAAATATACCTTTTTACCGGTTCTCAGTTCCCGGTTACGGATGTTTTTACATTCCTGTAATGCTCCTGTTTGCCGGACTTGTGTATAGCTTCTTTGCATGAGCTTCTTTGCATTGGCGTAGTTTGTTGGAGTTTATTGTTTGGATAGCCTTTAAAAGACTTGGTTGGTATACAGTCAGGAGTCCTTACAGAAGCTGATGTATGAGATGACATTGTCAGCCCACTCATCCAAATTAGTTGCTTCCAAGGTCTCCTAGTCATTGCAGTTAAAACAGGCTTGAAGTTAAAATTTAGCCTCACTTGACCACAGTTTGGTGGTCTTCAGAACCGGTTTTAATGATTCCAGGCTCTGCCTATAAATGAGGATCAAATGGATGAGGCAGTGGTTGGAGGAGCCTAATGCTGCCTATGGGACAGCCTTGTATGTGTATTTCAGGACCATGTAGCAGTGTTCAGGTTCCTAGTGGGGCAGGTGACATACTTGATGGAAATGTAGCAGCTCTTGGCGTATGTTGTCTCTGTTGAAATCTCCCATAACAATGAACAGCAGAAGGGACATCTTCCACTGCATGATGGTATCACAGAGGTGGTACAGGGCATGTTTGACTTCAGAATCAGGTGATATGTATACGCCTACAAGGACATAGGTGGAGAACTCCCAGGGCAAGCATTTCAGACTGCAGTTGATCAGTAGTAGGAGTTTGAATTCAAGGGAGCACTTCTTGACTAGTACTGATAATTTGGGGCACCATAACAAGCTGATGTAAAAAAAACGGGTGATGCTTCCTTTCTTTTTTCCAGATAGGGTGGTGTCGCAGTCTGATTAAGGCTGAGGCTTGGAAGATGAAGGGCATTGTCTAGGATGTCATTATACAGCTATGTTTCCAAAAAACAGAGGACTGGTGTGTTGCTGCCTTGCACCCTCTTGTCACTAAGAGGATGAAGTTCCTCCGAATTGTTAGGAGGGAAGCACACTCTCACCAGGAGGACCAAGGGGATGGGTGACTGCAGCCCTTTTCTTTTTAGCCTCACAAGAGCACCGACACTACTGCCCCTCCTCTGCTGTCCCGACTCAGGAAGCAGAGCCAGGTTGAACTGGAGCCTACCCTTGGGGTGGGGGGCTCTGCAGGTTTCCCAGCTGTGACCTGGTGTAGGTGATGTGCAAAGTTTATGTGGCTAGCGTGGGAGAATGGTGGGGGCAGTGACAGCTATGATATACACATTATGTGTATTTTTGGTTAATGCTGCCACAATATGTATATTTTTTGTAATAACTTATGTGTATTCTGTGAAAAGCGCTGACGCACTAGGTGTATTTTGGAGAAAAAAATGCCGCATTATGTATAGTAATGGGTATTTTTGAGCATAAGCTGCCACATTTTTGAGCATACACCACAAATTGGGTAGCACATGTAATGAAATCTCAATTCATTACATGTGCTACCCAATTTGTGGTGTTTGCTCTGTGGTGCCCCTGCGGCCGATTTTATATCGGTAAGACCACTCGGCCCTTAAAGGAGCGGGTGCAGGAACATTGGCATTCCATTGAAAAGGAAAAAGGAGCAACCAGGTTAATTGAGCATGTTCGCCGCATACATGGCGGCAACCGCATGTTTTAAGGTTCTGTGGCTTGGTGCAAGTTATGACCCCTAGTATGGTAGGGGACCATGCTCATTTGTTATTAAGAAGAGAATCTGTGCTTATTATTAAAAGTGAAGCTATTAGCCCTCTAGGTTTTAATGATCATAATGACTTGGCCTGTTTCTTGGATCAATAGGATTCAGTTTCTCCTGGTGATATCTTACCTGTACGATGTAATTATGCTAAAATGAGAATATGAATAGATTTATTGTTCTTTTTGTAAATTTTGAATTGTGTTAATGTGATTTGGTAATTAGCATTCACTGTATACTGTTTCAGTATTACAGTATTGGCTATTCACTCCACTTGAATTGTAATGATAGCTGTTTAATGTATAAACATTGTCCTGTAATATACAGGCAGTCGGATATCTTGGTCCTCTCTCCCCGCAGTCTGTCCAGTTTTTACGCATACGGGGAACAACGCGGACGTCATGACGCAACCCGCCCCATCATGTGATACAGGAAGTAAAACCTGAATGTTTTTGTGTATTAGCGTGGACCAGTCTCAGAAGAAGCACTGTCAAGCGAAACGGCCGTTAGGCTGCCCATTGTTTGCCCTGTACCCACGGCCATCTGCCTCAATACTGGCAGGACAAAACCAATGTTGATTTTTGTCACTGTGTGCAACAACTATGTGATTGTGACTCACTCACCTACCACTATATACAGCATATTGTTTGGAATATACTGCTGAACATCTGAACACAAAATACATTTAACACTGCTGCAGTGCCTGATTGTCTACTATCTCTACTTTACTGACTACAGTAATTAACGTAATAGTGCCCACATTAGTGGACTATTGTGGTCACACTGCAAGCATACTGCACTAAAGAAAAACATTTTAAAATATCTGCAGCACCATTGACTTACATGACTTCCAGTCACCGCACGTCGACGCGGATGCTGACTGGTAACGCGCTGATGCTTTAACTTTCACATCAGATGCGATACTTCCAGCACAACGCACCGCACCAGGTGTGAAATGTCTCATTGATTTTCATTGCTTTAGCATTACCCTGCTAGCCAAACATTGTAAGCAAATTAGATGTAATTTGTGTCTAAAGATAGGACACCCTTACACCCAAATGCCCAGAATCTTGGTCCAACATGGACAAACAGGTATATGGAAAGATGAACAGGATTTTCATTGAGGAGTCTCTTGTGGTGGTGTCTCTGGTGAAGGGGTGCCCCCCTCCCCACTTTCATCAACCGTTGTTGTGCCTATTTCAAATAGTTCTTCCTCTCTCCCCCCCCTTAATATTCCTACTTATCCTCTGTCCATTCCTATTCCCCCTATCCATACAGAGTTCAGTAGAAACAAGTAAACTGGGGGTAAAGCTGATATCCATCCAAGACCAGTTGTAGCTCCTATCCCAAGCTTCGTCTTAAGTCAAGGTAAGATGGCTGAAACAGAAACAAAATGGGGAAGAAACATGTGATCCTGTTCCTTCAAGAGTTAAAGGATACCAGATGCGAAACATGCTACCGTGTTTCCCCTAAAGTTAGACATCCCTTGAGAATAAGACCTAGCAGGAATTTCAAGAATGCTTGAAATGTAAGACATCCCCTGAATTTAAGCCCTAGCTAGCACCCCACATGACACCAGCAAGTCAAGCTGAATACAAAGCCTGGATACAGGAAAGCAGCAGTATAATGTGAGTTCCACACAGTCCTATATATGTGTCAGGCAATTTGTGTTTTTGTTGGCGTTTGTTTGTTTCACGTTTCAATTTAGATTGCATGTGTAGGGCCCAAAAGCCTTGAGGTTTGCCTTTTCCAGTAGATAACAGATTCTGTTCAGGAAACCATGTGGCTGAAAGCTGTTACCCTGGGAGGACAATATTTTTATTTAATTACCGGGAACAAAAGACTCTCCCTTCAGCAGGCAGCTCACACAAAAAAAAATGTTTCTTGTTTTTCCACTTTATTTTATTTGGGCTACCGTTAATAATAGTTTTGTATATATTAATATTGATATTGCATTTATAATAAACAACTTTAACCACTTCAGCCCACAGGGTTGTTCTTTTTTTGCCTCTGAGCAACTTTCACCTCCCATTCATTTGCCAACTTACTTTATCACTACTCAGCACAACGAATTGATCTATATCTTGTTTTTTCCGCCACCAATTAAGTTTCCTTTGGGTGATACATTTTGCTAAGAATTATTTTATTCTAAATCCATTTTAACAGGAATATTAAGAAAGAAATGGAAATAAAACATTATTTCTCATTTTTTGAAATGAATGCATGCTACTGTAATTACAATCCATGTATTTTATTTGCCTATTTGTCCTGCTTATTACACCATTTAAATTATGTCCCTATCACAATGTATGACGTCGATTTTTTTATTGGAAATGAAGGTGCATTTTTTCAATTTGCATCCATCACTATTTACAAGCCCATCATTTAAAAAATTATATTAATATAATCCTTTGACATGCATATTTAAAAATTTCAGACCCTTAGGTAACTATTTATGTTTAGTTTTTTTTTTTCAATTGTAATTTTTAATTTATTAAAAATGTTATTTGGGTAATTTTTGGTGTGGGAGGTAAACAGCTAATTTTAAATGTAAAAACATGTATTTATTCAATAACAAATGGATGTGGGTGTAGTTATACTATTGGCCACAAGATGGCCACAGTCAAAAAGTCCTGGAAATGTACAATCACGCTTCCAGGAACATGAATGAAGATGGGAATTTTAAATCAGAAAAACCGCAGCCTCTGATAAGAGGCTGTTGGTTTTCCTGTGGGGGGCTTCGATCAATGAATGGGACCTGTAATCCCATTCATTGATCGCTGGCCTGACAGCGGGAGTGCACGCAGCCTATCTGGACGAGAATGTTCATCCAGATAGGCTTAAGTGGTTAAGTCAATTTTCATTTGCAGGTTTAAAATAGTCAGCGCAGGTTCCTTTGTCCTTATACAGAGGTGGTAGCAGATACCTTAAATATTGTGTAGTAAAATGTTTATGTCATTCACACACTCCCTCCTAGTCTGTCTGCTGCCCAATTCCAGTGGTTTAAGCACATCGATTGCATCCATAAGGTTTGTTAGTCTGTGTGTTGAAATATATTTAAAGGAAATGGGCTTGATTCACTAAGACAAATAGCATGCCTTATCTGAGTTAACACTCCTTATCAGAGATAACACGCCTTATCAAAGTTAACACGCCTTATCAAAGTTAACATGCATTATCAGAGTGGGGTTTGGGAGGTAGAAGAAAGCACGGGAGGAAAAACCGGGAGCCCAATCTGGTGTAGTACTGTGAGTGACGGTTGGAGGTCTTCAAAAGTAAAAAGCTGTTATACTCACAAGAGAGGGTTGCAGTCACAGCAACCACTAAGATCGTGTGTGGGGAAGTACCGTCCCCACTCGGCCTTGTCGGCTGGTGGTCGCAGCTCCTTCAAAAAGTCCACTGGAACAGTGGTGACCCCAGTTCAGGGGTGAAAAGTCTATAGAAGGGTTAAGGAGGCGCCCAATGTATTTGCACAGTTTTGGGTGTGTTTCATATGCTAAAGAGCAATATTCTCAAGAGTAAAAAGTAAAAAATGGAAGGTCCTACCTTAAAAAAGCAGTCCATCCATTACATTTTGTTAAAAGTAGAGACTTTATTGGGCACTTAACTGACAACGCGTTTTGCGGTGAAAACCGCTTCCTCAGGTCGAATACTGTGCCTTGGAGAACAAACAGGGCACATAGGATAATATAAAGCCACTAGTCATACAGATTTGCATCAAGTTCAAGAACATTTTTGACATTTTTAGCATTTTTAACCATTGGTAATATTCAGTGCAGCATAATAAAAAGTGAAGCATATTAAGAACACCGGTATAGGTATAGGTAAAAAGGGCAATAGAAAGCATTGCTTCTCTATCTAAGTTGTGGTATGCCTTAAGAAAGAGTTATATTACTTAGACAGCTATTAATGAGCCATAAGGACAGTGAAGCATATGAAAAACAGTATACAAGGGACATTAGAGCATAAACATATTTTAAGTATGGTGTCTAACTGAAAAGTTGAGGTAGTGAGGGTCTGCAGTAGTATAGAGTGGCCAAGAGTTATGGTAAGTCCTGGGCATAATGGAGAGGAAAAATTGCGGGCCAAGGGTGACCTCCATATTGTATATGTGTATGTATATATCCTTCTTATATTCTTAATGTTTTATGACTCTTTTCCACCTTATTGTGAAACAAAGTATGTCATGAGTTACAAAATTATGCTCTTCCACATATGATGCGAGCCGGCCTGCATCACTAGAGGGCTTCAATAACATGGCCGCAGCCAGAGGACTCTGCCCCCGTTCAGCTAGCGCCATATCTTAGAAGAGACCGGCCTCTGACATTACTCCTACCTCCAACGTCACACGCTGGGTCTAGCGTGGTGACGTTGCTTACTATTCACTTCAGGTAGCTATCTATTTTGAAGGAGCCGGTGTAGTGACAGAATGGGCAGCCCCACAGATTGGGCAGCCCCGCATGTGCAGTAGGAGCCTGTGCCCCATTAAATTGTGCAGCCACGTAAAACGTCCTAAATATCTCCACTTCTGCAGCATGTACACTCCCGAAATTTTCAGGGTAGGAAGGGGAGCCCCCGATCTAGCTCTGTGCCGAATTGCAGCCCCCGAGCCCTGCTGGTTCCCGAGATAGGTTTGCTGTAATCAGTCTCGAGAACCAGCGGGGCTCGGGGGCTGCAATTCGGCACAGAGCTAGATCGGGAGCTCCCCTCCCTACCCTTAAAATTTCGGGAGTGTAGGAGGTGCAGAAGCGGAGATATTTCAGGAAAATAATGTCTAACTTCCTACTGAGCATGCGTGATACTCAGTGAGGAAGGGAGCTTACGGGCTGCCCATTCTGATATTACACCGCCACCCGCACTCCACACTGACATCATGCCGTACGCAAGCGCGGTGATGTCAGATGACCACGCCCCCTCTCCCGGAACTCAGTCCAGCGCTACATAATCTCCTAGCAGCCACGGCGTCTGCCATACAGGCGCCCAGGATAGCTGCTGCAGTTAACAGGTAAGCGCTGTGACATATTATCTGGCAATTCACAGATTACCTTCCCACCACTCAGAGGCTTCCCACCCTTCTCACCCCAGCTCCAATAGTTATATCCCTACAGCGAACAAGTGACAGCAGCATAAGAGAAAAGTAATAGTTGTCCATCTGAAAGGTTCTCTTCTTTCCACAGAGGACCTCTGGAGCTCTGACAGAGTGGCCATTGGGTTCTTGGTCACCCCCCAAACTAAGGCCTTTTTCCCCCGATTGCTCACTTTAGATGGCTGGCCAGCTCTAGGAAGAGTCCTGGTGATTTTGAACTTCTTCCACTTATGGATGATAAAATCCACTGTGCTCATTGAGACCTTCAACGCAGAAGATTTTTTTCTGTAACCTTCCTCAGATTTGTGCCTTGTGCCAATCCTGTATCAGAGGTCATTCCTCTGACTTCAGGCTTGTGTTGTGCTCTGACATGATCTGTCAACTGTGGGACCACATATAGACAGGTGTGTGCCTTTCCAAATCATGTCCAGTCAACTGAATTTACCACAGGTAGACTTAAATTAACCTGCAGAAACACAGCAAAGGCTGTGAATACTTATGTACATATGTGTGATGTTGTATATGATATAGTAGCCATTTTGTTTAACTTGTATTTTATGGGAGCCTCCATTTTCTGTATGACCGTCATTTTGTGTAGTGTGGTTCATTTGGAGAGAGTGCAGATTCTCCATCTCCTATGCAAAGGGACATGCGTTTGCATTCCCTCTGAAGTCTGCATATGATGACATGTAAATATTGCAGCCAGCCAGCAGCCGCCACCTAGGCATTGTTAAGCTAGAGTCAATGCAAACACCTTATTTTAAACTGTAAACACCTTGAAAGGAAGCGGGCAACATATCTGAATAAGGCTGTTTGGGTTGTCAGAGCCAGAAAATGTTGGGTGTCTGCCTATAGTTACCAAGATGTAGTTTGATAAATTAGAAAGGCATTTCCACAGGAAATTGGTTTCCTAGCCTAGAGCTATATTCTGGGCTATAAAACAGATGCTCACATGAGGAATGTTGTACTTCTCAGGAGCTAGCCACACGTTAGGGGTGCCCTGACTTCTGGCCAAAACCTGCATGCTCCTACAAACAACAATTAGACCTTTACGCTGGTAATGTTTGATTTCTGTTTTACTCCCTTTTTATTTTGATAAGCAAATTGTTTTGTGTGTGTCTTTGTACTTTTTACTTTGTTTTTTGTAAATATCTTTATATATTTCGTTCTGTACTGTTCCACTTTTTTTGAATATTAAATCTTTATTTAATAAGCTAGTCTTCTGAGTACTAAGCAGAGCTTTACATCTCCTAGAGAGAGACTGCAGTGTAATTGTATTACAAGTTCAGTGCCTGATTCTATGCTGGTATTGTTCATCGCTGCCGTGTGAGATTGCATTGTGTGTGTGATGTTCTTGTACTTTGGCCTAAAGCCCGTGGCTGACCCAAAATACATAAAACGCCAGCCTGAGGGCAAGTAGCTTAACTGCAGAATAGGAATTGTCGAAGTGTCTAGCAAGTATCGTCCTGGATGACTGCTAGTGGTGGCAGAGTATGGTTGAGGAGCAACAGCTTTGTGTTAGCTAGAATAAGGCGGCTTCCCCTCTCGATTTTGGGTTAAATCCCCAGCCAGAAATTGTTTCTGGAGGCTTGCCATGGGGCCGGTTCATCACAATGTGCTTTCTCATTTTTTTTTTATTTTTTACAAATTTGCAAAAATCTCAAGTAAACTTTTTTTCATGATGTCATTATGGGGTGTTGTGTGTAGGATTCTGAGGAAAAAATGAATTTAGTTAATTTTGGAATAAGGCTGTAACATAACAAATGTGGAAAAAGTAATGCACTGTGAAAACTTTCTGGATGAACTGTACCTCTTGCTTCAGGTTCCCTTTATAAAAATAAGAGGCAATGTGATCTACACATTAGTCACCTTCTAACATAAACTGATGAATGGAAGGGTAACAGATAAAGAGCAAGACAACAGATTATACATACCTCCTTAAATTGATAATTTATTAAATTCAGACTTTCCATGAGAGAGATAAACAATAATCCAAATGTCTTATTTGTACAAGTATTGGAAAACATGCAGATTAATTCAGTGAGAAATTGTGGGTTATCTGTAAAAAAAATATGGAGATAAAAAAAAATGATATTATCTATATGAATAAACATTCCAAATGTAATCTTATGTTTAAATGAACAGAAAAGTACACATTAACCTCCCTGGTGGTATGATTAGTTTTTGATTTTAGGGTCTAAAAGTGGTGCAAATTTTCACAAGCTTTTAGACCCTAAAAGTAGGAACAAATCATACTGCAGAGAGATCTGTGGCAGTCCTGCACATTACTCACCTCCCCTGTATCCCACACCGCAATTCTCCCTCCGTACACCGGGTGGCGCTCTAGCCCTATAGTGAGATCGCCATATTTCATCATGACCCTCCTTCACTACTCAGTATTTCATTTGTTCATACTATGATTGGAGTGTAGTAAAGCACTGGGATCAATCAAACTCTATTAGCCCTTTTTTAAAGAGAACCCGAGGTGGGTTTGAAGAATGTTATCTGCATACAGAGGCTGGATCTGCCTATACAGCCCAGCCTCTGTTGCTATCCCAACCCCCCCTAAGGTCCCCCTGCACTCTGCAATCCCTCATAAATCACAGCCTCGCTGTTGACACACAGCGTGTCGCAGCGGGCTGTGTTTATCTCTATAGTGTCAGTCTGCTGCTCTCCCCACCTCCTGCAGAACTCCGGTCCCCGCCTGTGTCCCTTCCCTCCCCGCTGATTGGAGGGAAGGGACGGGGGACGGGACTGGAGCTCTGCAGGAGGCGGGGGAGCAGCCGAGACTGACACTACAGATGTAAACACAGCCCGCACAGCGCGGCTGTGATTTATGTCTGATTGCAGAGTGCAGGGGGACCTTAGGGGGGTTTGCAATAGCAACAGAGGCTGGGCTGTATAGGCAGATCCAGCCTCTGTATGCAGATAACATCCTTCAAACACACCTCGGGTTCTCTTTAATCAATGGTACTGTAATACCTAAAACATAACTTTTAATGTATCATATAATAAAATATAATAGGGCTATAAAACATCACCATGTGATACTAATGGGGGAGAATGAAAGGACTCCACTAGAGTGCATTCACAAAAAGTCGTGACCATTACGTCCTGTAGCATACAGGGTGAGAGATGAGCCCATATACAATTTTTCAGGGCTAAGACCACCCAAACTAATGAGTATGCTGTAAATAAATGGTCATGCAGCTTAGAGGTGGGCATTTATAGCTGCAATATCTCCCTCAGTCTGCCTTTGCCATAGATTAGATCAACAAGCCATGCTTCGCTTATTAATTAGATTAAGCTTCGTCAGGAAAATAATAAAAGGTGCTGTCCTTAAAAAAGTGCATTGTAACGTGACAAAAGGTATAGCCCAAGTCAGAGCCACTGGCTCGGGGATACCACTCCTAGCATATTTTTTCT
This sequence comes from Hyperolius riggenbachi, assembly GCF_040937935.1. NCBI lineage: Eukaryota > Metazoa > Chordata > Amphibia > Anura > Hyperoliidae > Hyperolius > Hyperolius riggenbachi. The sequence continues at coordinate 192,133,438 of NC_090650.1, read as the reverse complement.
ACCCCAAGCTGTAATTACCCCTAAGGAGGTTAATTCAATTTGGACTTGGAACACCAGTCTCTGGCACTGCACAGTACAGTGTTGGTGCTAAGAGCCATCTGACCACATATTAAGACTACTCATCTTCAAAACACAGACAGGGAAGGTAGATAACCTTAAAGGGGAACTGAAGAGAGAGGTATATGGAGGCTGCCATGTTTATTTCCTTTTAAGCAATACCATTAGCCTGGCAGTCTTGCTAATCCTCTGCCTCTAATACTATTAGCCATAGCCCCTGAACAAGCATGCAGCAGATCAGGTGTTTCAGACTTTAAAGTCAGATCTGAGAAGACTAGCTGCATGCTTGTTTCTGGTGTTATTCAGATACTACTGCAGAGAAATAGATCAGCAGGGCTGCCAGGCAACTGGTATTGATTAAAAGGAAATAAATATGGCAGCCTCCGTATACCTCTTACTTCAGTTCCCCTTTAACTGCACAATGGGTAAATGTAGTGGTGAGGTGGGGTAAGAAAGACTTACTGGGAAATAATACAAATCTCTGATCCCTATCAACAACAGGGTTCAGCGGGTTACCCACACCAGTCGCCAGAGGGGAGACACGTTGGTCCATTCAGTGTAGTGCATGTGTAGCCCTGGACATCTAATGGCAAGGACAACACAGACCTGTTAGTGCTCAATCTCATGTAGCTGAACGGCTACCTAACTAGTTATCATGGGGGAGTCTTATTTGTAATCAGACATTCAGGTCAGCTGGAGGGACATGACAAGCAAAGCGAAGCAAAGTCGCAAATGCCGATCATGAATCCCGCATATTTCTATGGAAATCGAAATTTGCAATTTCCACGGAAAGGTTTTTTTTTCTGCCATTTTTGTGAATAAAGTTTAAAAAAATTCTGAATCCGCTATGTTTTGCGGAAGTCCACTATTATGCAGACATTCTTGATACACTGTTACTGTTGAATTCTCTGATTGGCCAAACACTTTTGAGTTAGAAGTATTGGACCAATCAGACAATGCAAAAGTTTGTCACAGAAATTGGAATGCCGCAGAAAGTTTAGAACAATCACAACACTCGGGTACTAGTACTGAGTTTTTCACATTTCAGGCCAATCATAAGTCTTGGAATTTGGAAGTACTCTGTAGTATTGGACCATTCAGAGTCCTACTACTACCATGTACAAGACACGGTCATGGGAAGTAACTGTGCCCCATCATTCATGAACTTGTACGCAGTGGAATGAGAAACATGTTGGGGAGAGAGCCTTCACTAGTTTAATACATGTGCATGTCTTCATGGCTCAAGTGTTGGGTATTACCTGCCGAGGAGTGATTAAAAAAGAACAATACTATTGGTTGGCTTCCTTGTAATTATGAATTAATATTGGTATAAAGTGAGGTAGAGTATGAGAGGAAGTCTTTTGAGCCACGCCGTCTTAGGAAGTCTGGTTATCCTTATACTAAAACATGTTGGAATACATGAGGCCGGCTATGGAAGCTATAAATAGGTGATACTGCTATCTCCCAAACATATCACATATGGAGCATTAAACCATAATGAAAAATATGCACAACTGATTGTACTTAGTCAACTGCTACAAAAATAAGTGACGGGGCCTCCCCTGGTGAGATTGCTTTAATGATATTGAGCAATGCATATCACTGAATACGTTTTTGTTATAATTTCATAAAGCAGCACTTGAACCTATTAGCATCTGTATGTTTCAATTCATAACTGTTAGAATGTAAGTATACTTGAATTCTAGGCCACAGATACTACAGTCTAGTAAATAATTGAGATGCAGGGTCTCTTTAAGCATGGTTTCTCTGAGAGAAATTATGCAGTCATTTACAAGAAGCATGTTTCTCTAGAAGGACACATAATATGTTTTCAGGTCTAAATGTGCCGACATTGAGATGACGGAATGGTAAACAAAGCCGATATTTGGAAAACATTGCATTCCGTGCATCTAGGTCATAAAGCACTGGTATATTAGATGATGATGTGGGTCACATGCCCATGCCCGCGAATTGTAGGTTTGGGGGTATGGCTCAGGTGATGTCAGAATTTAACTCCTTGATGTTCATATAAAAATAAGAGACGGTATGGCTGAGAGGCTACTTCTACTTCGTCTTCTGCATGCTATCCTTCTCTCCAAGCTTCCTATTTAGAATAATAGCTTCATGTGTGTATGCTGTAAATATATGTGATGTACATAGCACATAGGAAAGACTGTTTATACTCTGAAGAAATCAACATGTAACACAAGATGCCTGATTGCTGAATAAACCCCTTGAAAGATGAAGGTGGCTGTCTCCGCTCTATCTCCTGTATGCTGTCGCTGTGAGTTGCAGCTCTAATGAGTTGCTGGTGCCGGAGTAAAAGGTGTGTTGTGCTGTTGCCAATAGCAACCAATGTATAGATTCTTACAATAACCAATTATATTAAGTCATATTCTTAACTTAGCCTCTGGAGAATATCGAATCAGTTTTGCATCTAGTGTCTATCTATCTTCTTTTGATTAAATAAAAATGATGTATGGTATGTTTTATATAGGCTTCAGCCTGCTTATAGCAGACACTCCAGCTGATTTATAACAATGACTCACACACTACAGAGAGCTGCTGTTCTGAGTTCTCTGTAACTGGCTAAGTGAATAGATAAAGCAGGCTGCTAATTAGTTACTTATGTAGCAGCCTGTTTGTTTATTTACTTAGCTAGTTACAGAGAACAGCAGCTCTCTGTAGTGAGTGAGTAAGCGTTATCAGCTGGAGTGTCTGCTATCAGTGAAGTCTGGTCCATCGCATAGTGATGCAGCTCAGCTCTCTGTAGTGTATGAGCCAGCGTTATAAATCAGCTGGAGTGTCTGCTATAAGCAGGCTGAAGCCCATCGCATAGTATGCTAATGAGCCAGCTCAGCTCTCTGCCAAAGCAAAATTAAGTGATAGCATCTACTTTTTTTTACACAAGGTCTATGGAGAAAGATATGCTCTCCATATTAAATAACTGATATGTGATTAATGTAAATAATAATTTTCACTAAACTGCCCCTTTAAGCTGCTAGGTACATAAATTGTTACCCCAGATGAGTGACTATTTTGTGGGGTATATTGCAGGGACCAGGAAATGCTGTACAATTTGGCCTTTGCTTTTTCAAATGCAGAGCGCTAAAGTTATTTTAACCACTTGCCGACTGCTCCACGCCAATTGGCGTGAGCAGTGCGGCAGCCCCAGGACCACTCCACACCCATTGGCGTGAACTGTCCTCTATGGGGCTAGCAGGAGATCGCGCGCACGCTGCGCGCGCATCTCCTGCTTGGGGGGCGGAGCTACGCCCCGCCTTCAGTCTCCATGCGGCGATCGCCTACCACATACAGAGTAGTGAAGCAGTACAGTAAGGCCCCATTTACACTTAATCAGTTACTCTCAGTTATAAATGAAAGGACAACTGATTTTCAAAGCAATGCCCATGGTTCCCAATGGCTCAGCTCATACTATGGGCTTGATTCTCTAAACAGTGCTAACTGTTTGCACGCCCATGCTAAACAGTTAGCAGGCGAAGTGGCGTGCGTGCATCTTTGCGAGTGCAAAGTTTTGTGCCCACGCGGTAAATACCGTTTGTGTGCGATAATGCTGTCAGTGGCTGAGCAGATGTAGTCATTACAACAATTGTGCAGAGAACAGAAAGTTTTTTCTATCTGTGCCCTCAGTTATCTCTCAGGACAGGGAAAAGAAACTTCTCCCCCCACTGCGGCTTATGGGCTCCCCTGCAGCTGCATTTGTTGCACACCTTCTGTGCGCATTGTGTGTGCATGTGCATCCTCGCATGATCTTCTGCGGGGTTGCATATGCACGCAGCTCTCTGCACAGTACTTATTTATTTATCTATTTATTTTTCTATATATTTACTTGCACTTTCTCACTTTACAGGATATGTATTTTGCAGTGGTTATATATTTTGTTATCACAATCTTTGTCCACTCATTAAAATTTGTGTAATTTTTCGAATGATTCCCCAACCAGATTGCACTGTTTTTTGTTTTGTATCACAATTTTTGCTTACCTGCTGCTGGTATCCTTACAAATGTCATTTATACAGTATGGTGCAATATTTTGTTATGGGACAGGATTACTGAGTACACTCAGTTTTAACTGATAGATTTTAATGATGTGTTTTTTATTTTATTTTAATTATGGAATTTGACTTCAATAAAATTAGTTCACATTTTTGCATTATAATGTGTTAATAGTGGGTTCAGGGGCATAATTAGAAATCACTGGGCCCTCCTGCAAAACTTTGGATGGGGCCCCCTCCACCCCATCCTTCCCCGCTTTTTGCACAGGAAAACTGAGAACCAATGTTATTCATTTAACAACAATTTCTCTATCAATTACACTAGCTTCTGTGATAAAATGTGCATGTTTTCACACATACAGACACACATGGGGTGCAGAAAAGGCATATAGAAAACCGACAGACGAGGGTGCTCCCATCCTCAGCTTATTACACTCACTCTGTCCATCTCTGATGAAGCAGAACTTCAGCTCTGCAGACTCCTCCAGCATCTCTACCGTACACAGCACTTGGGGAAGAGTCTGCTGCACACTGAATAGAGACTGTCTACAAATCTTTGTCTGCAAAACTTTGTATGATTCCTTATCAGTGGCTGAGCAGATGCAGTCATTACAACAATTGTGCAGAGAGCAGAACGTTTTTTCTATCTGTGCCCTTAGTTATTCAGCAGGAGACCTTAGGCAAGTCTCCTTAACACTGCTACTGCCTATAGAGCGCGCTCTAGTGGCTGCAGCTCTGGCGCTTTGAGTCCACCAGGAGAAAAGCGCTATATAAGTGTTTGTCTTTGTCTTTTGTCTTTAGTTGTCTCTCAGGACAGGGAAAAGAAACTTCTCCCCCCACGGGCCCACTGCAGCTTATGGGTCCCCCTGCAGCTGCATCCCTTGCAGGGTCTATTGTTACACCCCTAGGTGGGTTACTCTATATACAAATTCTTGACCTAGTTTGGCTTCTTTTCTAGTGATTTGTGATTCATTTTGTTTAGCCAAGCTGGTCCACTGACCATTGTTTGAAATAATAAATCTAAGGATTTTGGTTGCTCTATTCTTTAGTTTCATATGGTGCTTTTAAAAAAAAAAAAAAAAAAATTGGAATGCAGCAGTGGAAAAGTCCACCCAAGATTCTTATTTTAAACAGGCTTGCACTTAAGAATCAGCAAAAGCATGTGTTTTGCACTTTTGGCAAACACGCAGCTAGTGGAAAAGGCCCCTAAACGAGATGAAAAACTAACTATAGAAAGTAACTTGTCTATATATATATATATATATATATATATATATATATATATATATATATATATATATATATATATATATATATATTATCTAAAGTTTAGATAGTTTACACAGCAAATCTAGCTGCAAACAGCTTCAACAGTATATGATTATTTCTTCCTGTGATACAATGAGAGCGGCCATATTCTGCTTGTCATCATTACACACAGGCACCCCCCCCCCCCCGCCCTCTCCGCCACCTTGCCTCTGAAACCTCTGCATGCCCAGTGTGTGCTGGGGGTGTAATTTGAGAAAAGTAGCTACATTAAGTGCAACACAACTGTGGAAGGAGAGGCATAACTGCAGATACAACATTTTCTGGAATTTACCAGCTATATTCAAGAAAAAAATCAAATTCTTGTAATCAAACCTAATTTCATTTATAAAACGATATATTTTATTGTAGCCAGATAAAAGTATTACCAGTGATTTGTAACTGTTGCACCCAGTTATCTGATGCATTCCATATAAGGGTGCCCATACAAGTATAGATTGCCACCCAATGAGGCAAACAGATCAATGTCTCTCCATGGTCTGACTTTTCATTGCTCTGTTTGATTCAGTATAATGCTATGGGCTGTCGATCTACTTTTGCCTGTACAATCAATCACCAATCTTACCACTTATGTAGTATAAGACACCACCTGAAAAATATATCCAAGTCACAGTGAACTTCTTGTTGTTATAGTAGATGGATGTTGGTAAGATTGTATAAAAATGTTACAGTTATATTGAATAGTGTACGGCCACCTTTAGGGCCCTTTCACACCGAGGCGAGGTGGTGCGGAATTTTTACCATACCCCACCACCGTGCAATGTAAGTCTATGAAAACTTTCATACTACAACGTTACGGCGCAACAGAAGTGATGTTTTTGTCGCATCCCTGATGCAGGTCAAAAACGACATTACTGCTGCGGTGCTCCATCGAGTTGCGGCGATCTGCGTCGCCCCGGAAGCCATGTTAGTTTATGGCGATGCCATGGGCCCCTTAGTGCAAATGTCACCACATTACATGCAATAATATCAGATCTCATTTCAGAGCGGCTGACCCCCCTAAATGAATAACAGGAGTGGGCCCCTTAGCGTAACTGTCATTACATAATATGCAATAATATCAGACCTCATTTCAGAGCGGCTGACCCCCCTAAATGACTAACAGCAGTGGGCCCCTTAGAGCAACTGTCCCCACATTACATGCAATAATATCAGACCTCATTTCAGAGCGGCTGACCCCCCTAAATGAATAACAGGAGTGGGCCCCTTAGCGTAACTGTCATTACATAATATGCAATAATATCAGACCTCATTTCAGAGCAGCTGACCCCCCTAAATGACTAACAGCAGTGGGCCCCTTAGAGCAACTGTCCCCACATAATATGCAATAATATCAGACCTCATTTCAGAGTGGCTGACCCCCCTAAATGACTAACAGCAGTGGGCCCCTTAGTGCAACTGTCCCCACAGAATATGCAATAATATCAGACCTCATTTCAGAGCGGCTGACCCCCCTAAATAAATAACAGCAGTGGCCCCTTAGCGTAACTGTCCCCACATTACATGCAATAACATCAGACCTCATTTCAGAGCGGCGGACCCCCCTAAATGACTAACAGCAGTGGGCCCCTTAGTGCAACTGTCCCCACATAATATGCAATAATATCAGACCTCATTTCAGAGCGGCTGACCCCCCTAAATGAATAACAGCAGTGGGCCCCTTAGCGTAACTGTCCCCACATAATATGCAATAATATCAGACTCATTTTAGAGTGGCTGACCCCCCTAAATGACTAACAGCAGTGGGCCACTTAGTGCAACTGTCCCTACATTACATGCAATAATATCAGACCTCATTTCAGAACGGCAAACCCCCCTAAATGACTAACAGCAGTGGGCCCCTTAGTGCAACTGTCCCCACATAATATGCAATAATATCAGACCTCATTTCAGAGCAGCTGACCCCCCTAAATGACTAACAGCAGTGGGCCCCTTAGCATAACTGTCATTACATAATATGCAATAATATCAGACCTCATTTCAGAGCGGCAGACCCCCTAAATGACTAACAGCAGTGGGCCCCTTAGTGCAAATGTCCTCACATAATATGCAATAATATCAGACCTCATTTCAGAGCAGCTGACCCCCCTAAATGACTAACAGCAGTGGGCCACTTAGCGTAACTGTCATTACATAATATGCAATAATATCAGACCTCATTTCAGAGCGGCTGACCCCCCTGAATGACTAACAGCAGTGGGCCCCTTAGCGCAACTGTCCCCACATAATATGCAATAATATCAGACTTCATATCAGCGCAGGTTGGGGGAGAGAGAAAGACAGGGAGACCAGGATGGATAAAAAGAGTGGAAAAGAGAGATCAAGACAGGGAAGAGGAGATAGGAAAAAAGAGGCAAATAGAACACAAGAAGAGAAGTGAAAAAGAGAGAGACTATGATGAAGAGGAAGCAGCATCTATAAGCAACTATCCAGCAACTAACAGGTTACATTTACTCTGAATAAATTACCGGCTGCTTCCCCCTTTCCTCCGCAGAGACATGATTTGCCGCTGTCTGCGGGCTGAAGAGGTCATGAACTTACAGCGAAGTGCCCGGAGTCAGGCGGCTCTGCAGCTAATGCAGTTGTAGCCAGACTGCTTCCAGCTCTTATGCTCACCTCCTGCTGTCACAAAGCCCTGCTTGATGGATGAACTGCCCAGCCACATCCAAATTTGCAGATCAGCGCAGAGACCACATGTAACAAGCGAGGCAAGAAGTGCCCTGTCACAGCGCTGTATACTTCACACACAGAAAGCACACAGGACGTTCCTGTGTGTGAAGTATACAGAGCTGTGTTAGCCAGGGAACTGCTCACCTCATTCATTACTATGGGTCACCACCAGGGGCGTTGCTAGCCCCAAAGATCAGTGGCACATGCCCCTGATCTATTCTGGGGTGCCCCTAATGTCCCCCAGGCAGAGTCAGCTGTGGTGCCTCAATGGTGGACATGCTGGGAGCTGTGATGCATTAATCGGTGGTATGCTGGGTGCTGTGGTGCCTCTATGTGGGCATACTGGTTGCTGTGGTGTCATGCTGGGTGCTGTGATGTCTTTATGGGGGCATACAGGGAGCTGTGGTTCTTCTGTGTGGGCATGCTGGGAGTTGTGGTGCCTTAATTGGAGGCCAGTGGGAGCATGGGAGGGGGTCCACTAGAAGGTCAGGGAATGCTATGGGGGGGGACCAGCCAGCACAGAAGCCAGGTAACTCTGCCTAGTTATGTTTAAGTGAAACTGTCTATGTACAGTATGTGATATGCTGCATTTTTTTTTTTATTAATGGAGAGGAGGGCTTCATCCAACATTTTGCTGGGCAGGCCTACTTAGACCGCGGTTAAGTTCATGTACAAACAATATGATGTATAATGTTCATTTTTGTATGCTAAAAGTTTCATTATGCAAACATCAATAAAATACTTTGAAACTAAGTTCATATAAATTTGGCTCCACCCATGACCACACCCACATTCTGGTGCATGACCACACCCACTTTCCAGGCTGAAGTGCCCAAAAGTGACCCTGATCTCTTAGGATCCTAGCAACGCCCCTGGTCACCACACTGATCTCCAGATTTGGATATGGCAATTAGGTATTTAAGTAATTTAAAAAAATCTTTTGGGTGAAGAATGCCCAATAAAGTATATATAAGTGGCTGAAAAAATGAAAGAAGCAATATTGTTCTCGGATCCACTTTAAGTGTAAATGGGGCCTAAGTATCTCACCTCCTACAGTACAGAGTCATTCTCCTCTGCTGTAACCTGCGACCAGGACCAGGATGCAGATGAATGACCGTATATGGCTGCACAAGAGCAAGATGGATTGGACCTGGCAGGCTGGCACTATGATGTCAAATAAATTACTTTTAAACACATACCTGATAACTTAGGCACGGTATCCCGTACAGTGTTTTGAATCTTGTGAAGTAGAATGAAATCTTCTAAATCTATTTTTTTATAAAGCAACTGACAGATTTCTGACAAACTAGAATGACAAATGAAAACAAAGGAATTACTTATGGTATATCAAAGATACTTCAATAAAATATAATGTTCACCAAAAACTCGCATAAGAAAAAAACATTAACTGAGTCATTATTTTCACTGAGCATTACCAAAATGCAGGCTATTTTGTGGTATATATTGTGTTTGACAACGATCAAAACAACTTTTGTGCACCTAAGGAGAGCCTTGGGAATATTATAGAAATAAGCTTCATGTTTATAACTTTGATCATTCCTCTTCAAATACTAAGGGGCTGATTTATAACATGAAAATAGAAGTCTACTTTGTACAAAAATCCCTTAAGGCTGAACTCTTAGTAATAAAAAAAATAAAAAATCTGCAAAGTGAAGCGATCTGAAGGCCGATAGGCAGAATGCTGGGCAGAATCATATCATATTGGTAAGCATCATGTGACTTCAAAAGTGACCTATAGCATTTATAATTACTAACATATGTGACAGACCTTTTACATACATACAACATACTCTTGACAAAGAAGCTTTTGCATGCTGTTACTTTGAGCCTTGCGGAACTATAACCTGAGGAAGAAGGTTGAATCCTGCTAAGCATTGTTTTGGTGCTGTATTCCAAATTACTTGCTTAAAGAGGAACTCCAGTGCAAATAATGTAATAAAAAAAAGTGCTTTATTTTTACAATAATTATGTATACATGATTTAGTCAGTGTTAGCCCACTGTAAAATCTTTTAAATCCCTGATTTACATTCTGACATTTATTACATGGTGACATTTTTACTGTTGGCAAGTGATGTAGCTGCTGCATGCTTTTTAGCTTTGGAAGCAGCTGTAAACAGCTATTTCCCACAATGCAACAAGGTTCACAGACAGGAAACTGCCAGGAGTACCACGGTCCTAAGAGTTGCTTGTGGGAGGGGTTTCACCACAATATCAGTCATACAGCGCCCCCTGATGGACTGTTTGTGAAAAGGAATAGATTTCTCATGTAAAAGGGGGTATCAGCTACTGATTGGGATAAAGTTCAATTCTTGGTTTCTCTTTAACCTCTTGAGGACCGTGGGCTTAAACCCCCCTAGTGACCAGGCAATTTTGTTCAAAATTGGCCACTGCAGCTTTAAGGCCAAGCTGCAGGACCGCACAACACAGCACACAAATGATTCCCCCCCCTTTTGTCCCCACCAATAGAGCTCTCTATTGGTGGGGTCTGATCGCCCCTGCAGTGTTTGGTTTTTTTATATAAATATTTATGTTATTTCTTTTTATTAAATTTCTGTATTTTTTAATGTATCTTATTTCCTCCATCCCTCCCACCCCCCAGGCAGCCAATAACGGCGATCGGCTGTCATAGGCTTCAGCCTATGAGAGCCGATCGCTCTCTTGCCCTCCAGGTCATGCCTGAGACAACCACTTTCTAGAAACTACAACCTGGGCTAACCAAGCTCAGGTTCTTATTTGAGTCCATTATTTGATAATTATATTGTTTATTTATTTTTGTGTAACATGCTTATCCAATGCGTCAGTGGTTTGCAGTATTATTAACATCTATTAGCAACCAATGATGCATGCAGCACAAACAGAGGGTGTCTTCAGTGCCCAGTACCAAACTTTTTAATTAATGTATCACCTAAAAGAGGCAATTTTGTGACAACAAGAATTTGGGAACCTCACTTGGGCAGACTAAGTGCAGGTTCTTGTTTCAGCAACCTGCAGTTGCTGTTTGTTTTCTCAGGTTTCTCAGGGCCTAGACTCTGGAAGGAGAAGGAAGGAGCTTGGTGGGGCTTCTCATTCCACCCAAGTACACATTGCTTTGTTCTAGACAATCAGGAAATCTGTACAAAGCCTCGCACACCTACGCATGACTTAAAGAGAAAAATCTCGCTTCAGTGCTTATATTCAGCAGGGGCATGTGTGCCCCTGCTAAAATGCCGCTATCCCGCGGCTAAACGGGGGTCCCTTACCCCCCAAACCCCCCCCTGCAAAATCTACGACCAACTTGGTCGTAGATTTTGCTGCTGTTGAGGCAGGGCTAACGGCTGCAGCCCTGCCTCTCAGCGCCGTCTATCAGCGGCGCATCGCCGCCTCTCCCCCGCCCCTCTCAGCGAAGGAAGACTGAGAGGCGCGGTGGAGAGGCGGAGATACGCGCTGACAGACGCGCGTGAGGCAGGGCTGCGGCGGTTAGCCCTGCCTCTATGCGGAAGAGATCCCCGGGAACAACGGAGGGGTTTTGGGAGGTAAGGGACCCCCGTTTAGCCGTGTGATAGCGGCGTTTTAGCAGGGGCACACATGCCCCTGCTGAATATAAGCTCTGAAGCGAGATTTATTCTCGCTTCAGAATCTCTTTAAAGGGACACTTAAGTCAAACAAAAAAAATGAGTTTTACTCACCTAGGGCTTCCAATAGCCCTCTGCAGCTGTCTGGTGCCCTCTCCGTCTCCCTCCGATCCTCCTGGCCCCGCCGGCAGCCACTTCCTGTTTCGGTGACAGGAGCTGACAGGCTGGGGACGCAAGTGATTCTTCGCGTTCCCAGACACATTAGCACCCTCTATGCTGCTATATGGTATATGATATATGCTATAGCAGCATAGATGGCGCTATTGTGGCCAGGAACGCGAAGAATCACTCGCGTCCCCAGCCTGTCAGCTCCTGTCACCGAAACAGGAAGTGGCTGCCGGCGGGGCCAGGAGGATCGGAGGGAGACAGCGAGGACACTGGACAGCTGCAGGGGGCTATTGGAAGCCCCAGGTGAGTAAAACTCATTTTTTTTGTTTGACTTAAGTGTCCCTTTAAGCAGACGTGTGTACTACACCCGACAACCCCCAATGCCCAACCCGCAAGTGATCCAGACGGATCTACCTAACCCCAGTGACACTGATTTCCATGCCAATCCCATTGTTCATGCCGCTCTCCCACCCACCGTGTGACGTCACGCATGCAATACTTAGCATCTATCCATCATCCCTTCACCCACTGCATATTTGTAAATTTTTGGGGGATTTTATACCACTAGCCACTTCTTTTTAAGCTTCCAGGTTTGCAAGCCTGATTGCATTTTTACTATTTTTGTTACATTTCTTTTATTTCTTAAATGCGGATGCCATCTCCAAATGCTTTAGGGCCTCAAATGCATTTCCCTTACACTTAAAGTGGATCCGAGATAAACTTTTACTCATTGCATAATTGTGTTCCTTTCATATAGTTTATAGGGCATTCTTCAAGCCAAATACTTTTTTTTTGTTTTGTTTTAATACACTAATTCCCTATAAACTAAACAATCCTCACCCACAGCTTTTCACAGTGCCTTGGCACTGTAGCAAGGGCTTACAGTATGGGAGCTCAGTCTGGGCATGATAAGGAGGAGGTTACTAGCCATTGATTTCAGAAGCAGAGGAGAGGAGGGAGTAGGAGAGGGGACTGAATTTACACACAGGCAAGCTGATAGCATCTCCAGCCCTCAGCCTGTGACCATGTGACAAACAGAACATGGCTGCCCTCATTGTATCACAGGAATAAATAATCATGAAGCTTTGAAGATGTTTGCAGCTAGACATTCTGTGCAAACTATCTAAACTTTAGATAAGATATATAGACAAGTTACTTGTTATAGTTATTTTTTTCACCTCAGATCCGCTTTAATCATGTCTAAAACAATACCATTAATTCACACTGGAATTTTTTAGCTCTATAATTTGTATTACCATAAGGTATATATATATATATATATATATATATATATATATATATATATATATATATATATATATATATATATATATATATATATATATATATATATATATATATATATTCTACAATGGCCATTTAGAATCTGTTTGAATGTTTGCAATTTACTTTCAGTTTTCATTGCCCTGCAACGTACTATCATCGCCCACTAGACTTAGTAAATCCCTGCACTTGTTAAAATTGGCTTTTTTAAAAATACTAAGATTAGTTATCCCCTTGCTCCCAGCTATATTAAGTCACAGAGTCACTGATGAAGGACGGAAGTCCGTAACATGTAATGCAATGCTCTGCTCCATAATACACAGCAACAGTTTTGCATCCAGTTGTGTGCCATCTCTCTTTCGTTTGTTTGTGGTATATTAAGTCACAGGTTGAATATTACCATGTTATGGTCAATGCTTCCCAAGTACTCTCAAACTTGCACTTAAAACTTTAAACTCTGGTCCTATTTGAAATTATCAATTCAAGCAGAGACTCTCCCCTGGTTGGTTCGTTTACCATTTGCATCACAAAATGATATCACACATCCTTCTGCCCAAAGCATTCTGGGAGACCGGGTGTTGTTTCTGTTAACTTTACAACAAATCAACATTCCACAGTGATGCACCTTGCCAGCAGTGCAGATATGCCATCTGAGATAAATTTAGGAAACTGAATCGGAGTAGGAAAGATTTTACAATGGGCAAACTCTGACTAAATAATTTATAAAGTAATGTTGTAAAAAATATGCAGTTGTATTAATGAAGTCATATTCAGTAAAGTTCCTCTTTAAATAAAGCAGATGATGATTCATGATGTCATGTTGTTAAAACCCCGTGTGACAGCACTGCTATCATGGCTAATCATGGCTGAACTAATTACTAGTTACTAGCTGGTAATGCTGCTTATTCAACATGTTTTTTTTTCAGTAGAAATGTCTATAAAACATCCCTGCAAGCTCAGATAAGGATTATATTGATATTACTTTATTCTTCTATATTTAGTATAAAAAAAAATCATAAGAAGTTTGATTGCTTTAAATGAACTGAATAATTTCAATCCCAACTAAATTTCCCAGCTCTCCAATTTATTAAAATTATTGTATTCAATAAAAATGAGGAAAAATGAATCAATCATTATCTTTTGGTTCAATTATTGTTCTGCTTAGATGGACCCAATTGATCAGAACTATCTTGATCTTTTATGATCTCAACCTTAACATGTACATCCACCACCAAGCATTTTGCTTTACTTTCATATCTACCTAGAGAATTCACTGCATAAATAAGTTACATTTTATATCTTCTCAAAAATATAGCCTATATACAGGTTAAATTTACTTGAAATGTTAATACTTACTTTTTGTTGTTCTCCAGGCCTTCTTGTAAGTATTCAATAAAAGATGCAGCAGTATTGCTGTTTGAGTCTGAGAAGAACTGAGGTATAGAAAATAAAGTCTTTAAAACTTTTAATGAACCATTGATCATCTGCATTATGGTATTATCATGATATTTATCTGTCATAGTCTTAAAAAGTATCAGTGAAAAATCCTTAAATAATCTTTTACTTTCCCAAGCATCCAGAAAAAAAGAATTAAGCTTCAAAAGTATTTGTTCCAGTTCTGTCTGTTCAACAGCATTATACATATTATTATGACTGGAAAGGCTAAATATAAGTTTTGAAATGTCCTGTTTCTTAAAACCATCCAGTAGCTTAAGATATGTTTCAAATATATTTTCAGACACATTTGTAATATCTTCTTTGCTTTTGTTTTCAAAGAAAATGTTCATAATGTCATAATGTCTTGCTTTTATTTCACTGGAGCTTGTGATGTTATACAGCCAAGAAAATATGTATTCCTCATAAGTGTTATTTTTATTCCACAGAGAACCTAAAATAATTTGTTTTAATATACTCAGAGATGAACTTAATTTGTGATGCTTTATGTTGTAAAAACTATTGTAGTGAAATATTTTCCTTAGAATGCCCACTTTTGATTTTGAAATTGGGTTGACATTTTTTTTTATAAGTGTTAAAATATTTATTAATTTTTCCACTGCTGCAGGAATATCTTTATCCAACAGTTCTTCATCTAGAGTAGCAATAACATTATTAAAGTTAAGTAAAAGATTGATTATTTTCATAGTAACTTCTTTAGATGCATTGAACATTATTTCCTCAGCAAAATAAGCTACACTTTCCGTCAAATTATTTATTTTTTTCAAAACAATTAAGTATTCTTTCTGAAAACTTTCTATATGTGCAGCTTTCGAAATAACTTGGCATAAGATATTTATGGAGTTTGTATTCTTGGGAAGATCAATGTCTAAAAAAAATTCTCTGTCATTCCTGGTGTTAGCTTTTGGCGAACTGTAAGGGTATTTTAGGAGCATGCAAAGATTGTTGGCATAAGTCAGGTTTTGAGCTGCAAACCTACTAATCATTAAAAATAGCACAGGCTCTGTGTACCCTGATGTGATATTACCTTCATTTAGACTTTCTTGCAGTTGATTTACATAATTCAAGAGCAAAATATTGATATCCTCCAAGGTTATATTTTCATCAGGAAATATCAGAACAGCTTCTAGGAAATCACATACAGGCTTCAAAGAGTCAGCATCAAAGGTGTTAAAAAAAGGAATCTTTGCAAGAGGATTATCTATTAAGTCATGTATATAATGTTGTAAAATCATATTAACAATGGTTAAACTTGCCATGTCTTGGTTTAAAAATAAAAAAGAATGTAATGGCATATCCTTCCTAGAATTAAAGGAAGTACAGTGCATTTTTAAATAGTCTACCAATGAATTTTTGTGATTAATGTATTCATTGTCCAAAATGTCAGATTTAAAATCTAATAAAAATCTTTGAAATGTTTTTTCTGTTATACACACCTTGAAAAACTCCAGGTCTTTCTCAATATTTTCCACAGTTGTATTGCTATAAAGTAAAATGTTGTCAATAACGGTTCTCATAATACTGTTTGAGAAAACTGAGTGAATGGATTTTGTAAGATTGTATTTTATGGTCTCATAACATCCTGTGGAATGTGTAAATGATTCTTCAGAAGAAAAGGTTTCTTCGGACAAAAAGTCATCTTTGTTTTCTGATTGTGTGAAAAAGACATCTGGGATTTTCAGCATAGTTGATGAGATATTTAGAAGCTTGATATATTCATTAATTGTAAAAATAATCCACTCATACTGAATTTTATTTTGAAAATTTCTAATGACTTCCTTAAGAATAGTTTCTTTAGCACTGGTGTAGTTCCTACTGTGGTCAGTGATGTAGAATCCAGTCAGCTCTGTTTTGAGAAGGTGGATCAAGCTTTCAAAATCTTCATAATAAATATGAAGTCTTGAAAAACTATTTTGCAGCTCAGGTTTTTTAGTTTCTGTTTTTTTAATAGGCGTTTGCCAAGTACTTGATTGTTTTTTAAAAATAAATGCTGAAAGTGAATCTTTCAAGTCATTAATAAAACTTTGATTTGCTAAGTGATTTTCATCATCTAGGCATTTGAGGTGTACAAACATTCTCAAGGTATTTTCTAAATGCATTTGCAAAACATCTCTGTTTTTACTTATAGTATATTGTGATGCTGGAAATGCTTGGTTCAGTAGGTTTTCAATATTAAATATTTGATCACTACAGTTATAAGTAAAAGCTTTTGAAAATGAATACAAAGTTTTCTCAAAATCTTCGTATGCTTCTTTGTGATACTCTTGAAAGCTGGGATTCCAAGAAAAAAAGGCTCCCTGGAAAAACCTAAAAACAAGAAAAACACAATAGCTTGGTACTAAAATCCTTATTAATTTTGTTTTTGCTGATGAAAGAAAAATGTGTTTTATTATTGCACTGTCAATGCAATTGCTTTTTAACCCCTTGTAATCATCACAATGTTGGTAAGGAATGTGCGTTTCTTCACATAGGTAAGCATTTCTAGTGTTCTTGTATTTTAATGCTATATCAATAGCATTAAACAGATGTGTTCAGCGCACACAAATATGTGCTTAGTATGTTTATAAAATGCACCGCATCACAACTCATTGATGGGAATGCAATCTTGAATTGCTTTGGTGAAATGCATGCACTTGCAAATCTCAAAACACATTACTTTTAGGAAGTGGGTGTGAGACCTTAATACAGTGCTCCCTTACTCTGCCCTCATGGCCCACCAACAGTGCATGTTTTGTGGAAATTCGCAGAGGTTGTTAATGAGCTCTGCTGACTGCTGAGACACTAATTACCTCATCTGTGAATGCTTGTGGCTTCCTGCAAAACATGCACTGTTGGCGGGCCTTGAGGACCAGGTTGCATTAAGATACATTTTATTTAAACTGTCAATTGTAAAGCTTCATGGCTTCAGAATTAAAACATTAATTAAGGCAGTCAGAAATAACACTCAACATTTCTTCAAATCATTGTAAAGGTGGCCACTAATAATACAATTTGCCAAATGATCGATTACGAATGATTCTTTATATGAAAGATCGTTAAATATCATTTGGGACCACTAATAGACAAAACTTTCCTAACCAAGCCAATCAGATTAACGGGATTGAACTGAAATTCGGATCGATTTTATTAATCTGATCAGATTGGTTAAGAAAGTTTTGTCCATTGGTGGTCCCAAACGATCATTTACAATCGTTCATACGAAGAATCGTTTGCAATCAATCGTTCGGCAAATTGTATCGTTAGTGGCCACCTTTACACTGTGAACTCATTGAAATGAAATCACTCATTTTAGTAAGTATATCGAAATATGGAACTATAAATGTTCTTAAAAGCACTGACAAACCTCTGTGTGAATATTGTGTAACATTATTCCTGTAAAAATATCAGAAATTAAGATTTTTTTAATTCAAAAAGCTAATGTTAACATATAAATGAATGTCCTTTTAGACTTTCTACATATTGCCCATTGTATCATACCAGGTGCAAACTGCTATGTGTAGAATGAAGTATCATTTTTTTGCCATTTCTAATAATTTTTTTCATAAAATACTTTTACATTATTCTAATAAGTTTCACATAAACTATGCTCCAGTTCTATGTTTATCAACTATTTAATATGATGAAAAGTGCTTAATTAGAGTGCTAAAACTCTTAAAGTGTGACTTAAAGTGGTCTGAAACTCTGACATAACATTCAATAAAAATGTGTTTTCCTACTTTTTATTGCCCATAAAGCTACCATATTTGCTTTTATGCACAAGTAATATTGTTTGTTTACAAATTACAAGTTCCCAAAGTACAGTTTATCTGCTCTGAAAGCTGCCATTGCATTTTATTCAAGTTGCTTTGCATTATATATTAAAATATTCTAGTGAGCTGCTCTGAACTGTGTGCATGCTTAAAGCAGAGAGTGCTTCACAGAGAGCATTTTCAGTTGTTACTAGGGATGGCCGAACATGAAATTTTGGGTTCACAAACAGTGAACAGGAACTTCCTAAAATGTTCGCGAACATGCAAACCACCAAAAGACTTCAATGGGCAGGTGAATTGTAAAACCCATAGGTACTTTTTATGGCTACAAATCTGATGGAAAATGTGTTTCAAGGGATCTAACACCTGGACTGTGGCATGCCAGAGGGGGATGCATGCGAAAAGTTGCGCCAAAAATTACGTACTTGATGCAGAGTCGGGTTTTAATCTTAAAAAGGGCAAAAATCACATTACATTCAGAACACAGCTATGGCTGCACACAGCTGTGCACAGCTATGGGTGTCAGTGGGCTGTGGAGTGTCACACACAGAGAAATGCAATAGTACTTTTAGAATATAGCCTAAAGTAATGCACTGTAGGTGCTACTATGGGCTGTGAAGTGTCGCAAAAAAAACAAAAAACTGGAGACCGATGTACTAGCCCTCATAGGGTGTATTTGGGGTGCTTTCAGCAAGTAGTCAGTAAGGAACAAGGATACGGGCCTAGATAATGCTTTTGTACATGGTGAGGAAAGGAACAACAGATTACATCCTTATGACTACCTGACTACCTGCTTGAGAGTACAAGCCCCATTAGTGGGATAAAATACACATCCAGCATTCAAATAAAATGCACCTATCTACCACTGGAGGATGTTGGTTTCCGTAATAGCTCACATGCAACTTATTAGGTACTCGTCCCCACCTTTGCGTTAAATTGTGCAAAGGTGGATCAGCGCATCACCAGGCCGCCTCCGAATGGCCACCAATCAGAGGTACGCTGAGGCCCCCCTCCAAAGATAATGCTTTCCCTATCTATCTGCAGCAAGTCTGGTCCTGCTCTCATTAACAGCAGCCAGCAGAGAATGAATTCAATATGGCCACCTCAACTGCTTTTTGATAGGTGGGGTGGGGGGTCCAGGAGGGGGTGCTAGCTGATTGGCTGCCATGTGTCTGCGGACTTTGAGGGAAGGATTTAAAGTTTGGCTCCATAATGATGTATAAGGGGCGGGTTGAACACGCCAAATGTTCACTGTTTGCCGTGGACACGAACAGCGGAAATTCGCAGGAACTATCCACTGGCGAACAGTTTGGGCCATCTATACTTGTTACACACAATGTAACAACTGAGGAATGTAAACAAAAGATACTTTATCTCCACTTTGGATCAGATCCTAAGCTAAAGGGGTTTTCCATGCCAGGGCAAAGTGCTGTGTTTAACTGCTTGAACGCTGTTCTGCTACAGTTTTTTGTGATAGTAGCTTTAAAGCTGTAAGGAATATTTTAGAGCAAAGAAGAAATGCTGAGTTTCAGACCACTTTAAGGAAAAATGAAATAATGAACAGTAAAGTTCTGACATGCCCACTTTAAGGGCCTATATCCACTAAGCCTAAATCAGGGCAACATTTGCAGCATTTCTCTGAATGTGAGCTGCACCGGGAAACACTGCATACCTATTCAGTGACGTGTCATTCAGATCCCATTGTGGTGCGAATGTGGATGGTATGCTGCAGATTTCTGCAGCGCATAGCCGAAACACGATAGCTGTGCATGGCATGGCTTAGCAATTCAGGCTGCGGCTACGCAGCAGAACAGTAGCCGTGGCTGAATTTGAAACGGTCACAGTTCCCAGTGGAAATAAGCCTTACAGCTAATTTCCCATACAGGGCTTGATTCACTAAGACAGATAGCATGCCTTATCAGAGTTGGTATGCCTTATCAGAGTTAACACGCCTTATCAGAGTTAACCCGCCTTATCAGGGTAGCATAGCGAGCGCTACAAACGTATGCCTGCTAATTGGCAATGTCGAGAGCTCCACTCTTCCTGCCCTGAGCCCCTGCTGGTCCAATCACTTTAAAGGACATTATCCACGCACTTTGATTGGCCCAACAGGGATTTAACTTGGATCTTATCTCTGTAACTTTTAACCAGGTTTTTGTGGTGAGTTGTATTTTATGTTCTGATTCTGCCTGTTGGAGCAAGGCCAGGAGATCAAAAAAATGTTCTCTTTTTTTCCTTGTTTCTCTTACATTTTAGACTACTTAAAGTTCCTCTGATGACACATTTTAGAGTGTCCCATAGGGTAGTAGGGGAGGTGACTGAATGTTCGTTCAATTCTATAAACTCTTTGATTGTATTTTCTATCTGACTTCGGGTTTTGGTATTATCTAACAGAGAAACGTCTAAACTCCATTGTGTAACGATCGGTGAAGCACAGAGAGGTCTGATTACCGGTGATCTGCAGTATCACGGGGAATACAGACGTATACCAGATTATAAGTGATCTGCAGTCTCACCGATAATCCAATATACTAGCTAACCTCTGTTCACCTGAGTAGAGTGTGGTGTTTGGTGTAACAGTAACACTTAGAGAACTAGGCCTCAGTGCAGCAAGGAGTACTGCACAGATTCCTTCCGCAGACCTGAGCTCTCTGAGATGGGAGGAGTCAGACTGACAGTAGGAAGGATAGTCTGAGAGTGACACTCATGAGGAGATGTCACTGACAGGACGAGGAACCGCCTCCAAGCGTAAGGTCGGTTCTCGAGGTCGGACAAGCCAGGTCGTACACACACGGACAGACAAAGTACAAGATCATAAGGCAGAGGCGGAGTCTAGGTACAGACAGAGTTCGGCAACAGGGTATCAGAAATATTGAGGTACAAGATCAGGAGGCAGAAGCAGAGTCTAAGGACGAGCCGGGGTTCGGCAACAGAGTATCAGAAATATCGAGGTACAAGATCAGGAGGCAGAAGCAGAGTCTAAGGACAAGCCGGGGTTCGGCAACAGAGTATCAGAAATATCGAGGTACAAGATCAGAGTTCAGGAGGATAGTCAGGCAAGCAGGAAGTCATAACAGATAATCACAATCAAACTAGTACTTTAGCTATCAACAGAATCTAGCTAAGTGTAGGATTACAGCTCCAGCTGGTCCCGGCACACTTACGGATCTGACTACGGATCTGGGTGCTCCCACATGTGTGATCGCACGCCAGACAAGAAACAAGTGAACAGCCAGCAGTATATATACTCAAGGACCTTTCCAGGACCTCCCTAATTGCTGGACCAATGAAAGTTGTGGAAAATGTCAGCTGACCAGCCTGGTCAGCTGACTACTTCTGGCTGTTATATAAGCTCTGTCTCTGTGCGTGCGCGCGTGTCACTCTTAATCCTGGTGGACTATCAGTCCCGGCCACACCAGAACTGTCTTGCAATGTATCTTGAGCACCGCGTGTGAGGGCCGCTTCCAATGCGGAATCCGCCGTTTTCAATGCGGATTCCGCCGTTCCCAATGCGGATTCCGCCGCTCTACCTAAGCGGCATGCTGCGGTTTTTTCGCGTTGTGATGCCCTGCTGGACGCGGAAACAGCCGCCTCACTTTGAGAGACAGCGGCTTTTCCGCGTTTCATCACACATTGTTTGTTATTGAGTGGCATATGACCTATTGATAAGGTTATTATTACTGGGGCATAGCAAGGAAATGAGCAGCGCTACTTAAAAACAGACCAGTGCCTACCTGCAAAAGAGTGCAAGCCCCACTTGTGGGGTCGAATACACACCGAGCATACACATGACCTGTCTACCACTAGAGGAGGATGTTGGTTTCCATTAACAGCTTGCATGCAACCTATTAAGTACTCGTCCCTCCCACTGCGAAGAAGTCAATCCTCCATGGGAGGGGCCTAACACTAACTAAATCCTAACCTATGTATATGCATAGCCTGGGTGCGGCTAATCAAATAAAATCAAAAATTGCGCAAAAAGGTGGATCAGCGCAACACCAGGCCGCCTCCGAATGGCCTCCATCAGAGATGCACTGAGCCCCCCCCAGGAACTACAAACGCACCTTGAACCCAAACAGAAGCTCTGCATATACACCAAAAGCATGGCTGTTAAGTGGGAGCAGCTGACCAAAAACGAATTACATTAGTACACAGCAAGGAAATGAGCAGCGCTACTTAAAAACAGACCAGTGCCTACCTGCAAAAGAGTGCAAGCCCCACTTGTGGGGTCGAATACACACCGAGCATACACATGACCTGTCTACCACTAGAGGAGGATGTTGGTTTCCATTAACAGCTTGCATGCAACCTATTAAGTACTCGTCCCTCCCACTGCGAAGAAGTCAATCCTCCATGGGAGGGGCCTAACACTAACTAAATCCTAACCTATGTATATGCATAGCCTGGGTGCGGCTAATCAAATAAAATCGAAAATTGCGCAAAAAGGTGGATCAGCGCAACACCAGGCCGCCTCCGAATGGCCTCCATCAGAGATGCGCTGAGCCCCCCCAGGAACTACAAACGCACCTTGAACCCAAACAGAAGCTCTGCATATACACCAAAAGCTGTTAAGTGGGAGCAGCTGACCAAAAACTAATTACATTAGTACACAGCAAGGAAATGAGCAGCGCTACTTAAAAACAGACCAGTGCCTACCTGCAAAAGAGTGCAAGCCCCACTTGTGGGGTCGAATACACACCGTGCATACACATGACCTGTCTACCACTAGAGGTGCGTTTGTAGTTCCTGGGGGGGCTCAGCGCATCTCTGATGGAGGCCATTCGGAGGCGGCCTGGTGTTGATCCACCTTTTTGCGCAATTTTCGATTTTATTTGATTAGCCGCACCCAGGCTATGCATATACATAGGTTAGGATTTAGTTAGTGTTAGGCCCCTCCCATGGAGGATTGACTTCTTCGCAGTGGGAGGGACGAGCACTTAATAGGTTGCATGCAAGCTGTTAATGGAAACCAACATCCTCCTCTAGTGGTAGACAGGTCATGTGTATGCTCGGTGTGTATTCGACCCCACAAGTGGGGCTTGCACTCTTTTGCAGGTAGGCACTGGTCTGTTTTTAAGTAGCGCTGCTCATTTCCTTGCTGTGTACTAATGTAATTCGTTTTTGGTCAGCTGCTCCCACTTAACAGCCATGCTTTTGGTGTATATGCAGAGCTTCTGTTTGGGTTCAAGGTGCGTTTGTAGTTCCTGGGGGGGCTCAGCGCATCTCTGATGGAGGCCATTCGGAGGCGGCCTGGTGTTGTGCTGATCCACCTTTTTGCGCAATTTTCGATTTTATTTGATTAGCCGCACCCAGGCTATGCATATACATAGGTTAGGATTTAGTTAGTGTTAGGCCCCTCCCATGGAGGATTGACTTCTTTGCAGTGGGAGGGACGAGTACTTAATAGGTTGCATGCAAGCTGTTAATGGAAACCAACATCCTCCTCTAGTGGTAGACAGGTCATGTGTATGCTCGGTGTGTATTCGACCCCACAAGTGGGGCTTGCACTCTTTTGCAGGTAGGCACTGGTCTGTTTTTAAGTAGCGCTGAACATTTCCTTGCTGTGTACTAATGTAATACGTTTTTGGTCAGCTGCTCCCACTTAACAGCCATGCTTTTGGTGTATATGCAGAGCTTCTGTTTGGGTTCAAGGTGCGTTTGTAGTTCCTGGGGGGGCTCAGCGCATCTCTGATGGAGGCCATTCGGAGGCGGCCTGGTGTTGCGCTGATCCACCTTTTTGCGCAATTTTCGATTTTATTTGATTAGCCGCACCCAGGCTATGCATATACATAGGTTAGGATTTAGTTAGTGTTAGGCCCCTCCCATGGAGGATTGACTTCTTCGCAGTGGGAGGGACGAGTACTTAATAGGTTGTATGCAAGCTGTTAATGGAAACCAACATCCTCCTCTAGTGGTAGACAGGTCATGTGTATGCTCGGTGTGTATTCAACCCCACAAGTGGGGCTTGCACTCTTTTGCAGGTAGGCACTGGTCTGTTTTTAAGTAGCGCTGCTCATTTCCTTGCTGTGTACTAATGTAATTCGTTTTTGGTCAGCTGCTCCCACTTAACAGCCATGCTTTTGGTGTATATGCAGAGCTTCTGTTTGGGTTCAAGGTGTGTTTGTAGTTCCTGGGGGGGCTCAGCGCATCTCTGATGGAGGCCATTCGGAGGCGGCCTGGTGTTGCGCTGATCCACCTTTTTGCGCAATTTTTGATTTTATTTGATTAGCCGCACCCAGGCTATGCATCTACATAGGTTAGGATTTAGTTAGTGTTAGGCCCCTCCCATGGAGGATTGACTTCTTCACAGTGGGAGGGACGAGTACTTAATAGGTTGCATGCAAGCTGTTAATGGAAACCAACATCCTCCTCTAGTGGTAGACAGGTCATGTGTATGCTCGGTGTGTATTCGACCCCACAAGTGGGGCTTGCACTCTTTTGCAGGTAGGCACTGGTCTGTTTTTAAGTAGCGCTGCTCATTTCCTTGCTGTGTACTAATGTAATTCGTTTTTGGTCAGCTGCTCCCACTTAACAGCCATGCTTTTGGTGTATATGCAGAGCTTCTGTTTGGGTTCAAGGTGCATTTGTAGTTCCTGGGGGGGCTCAGCGCATCTCTGATGGAGGCCATTCGGAAGGCGGCCTGGTGTTGCGCTGATCCACCTTTTTGCGCAATTACTGGGGCATGATCTGTAAGGTAATCTGTTCTATTTTCGCCTCTCTTACTGATAATATATTATCGCAGTGTACTAAAAAATACTCGAGTCTTGAGTAATTTGATGTGCCTGTGAAAAATAAGTATAATCTTTCTCATTAAGATTTTTGACCCTCCAGATATCAATAAGTTTATGATTTGTGATTGTGTCTTGAACTTTAAAGAGTTCTCTTTTCGGTATATATGATGTACCCATTGAGTTATCTTCTTCCGGATTTAGTGTTAAATTACAGTCACCCCCTATTGTTATTGTCCCCTTAGCTCTTTTTTTAACCCTATTTATGAAGTTAATTAGGAAGGAGGACTGCCCCCTATTTTTGGGCATAAATATTAGCCAAGGTCACAGGCCTCCCAGACACCCTTCCCAGCACGATAAGTTCCCTGGCATCTCTATCTCTGTAAACTTTGTCTAATATGAAATCTATGACCGCTTTTTATAAAGATGGCTATTCTGCAAGATTAGAATTAACTATCCATTCTTTATATCTTTTATCAAAAAAAAGTAGGAGTCTGAAAGTGGGTTTCATGAATAAAAGCAATATCAATTTTATTTTTTAATAATAAGTCTATGATTCTTCCTCTCTTACAGCCTGAATTAGCACCATTTACATTTATTGAAAGTAATTTTAAATCAAGCATTTTTTTATTTATTAATAATACAAAATAATATAAAATAGAGGAAGAAGGAGAGGAAGACCTAAGGGAGGGCACAAAAAAGCGCCCCACTGACCAGTTGGACAAGTGGACAGGAGAGCGGACACACACCTCGGGGATACCACGCACCCACGCCATCACCACCACCATCACGCACCAACCCATTGGTCCAGCCACCAACCACACACACAAACATCTAGTCCGATCTGTCAACCAAAGTTGACTCTTAGTGTTGGACTTCTCCACTCCTGTTTATTAACCGTATGAAACAGGAGTGGAGCCCTCACTAGCTGGTCCTTCACCCGCTCCCATCACCCCTTCTTAGAAAGGAACATAATCAGATCAAGGCTCCTCCCAGCCTGCAATATGCAAGTGCAGGAGTTCTAGTGTACTCAGAATATTCTCCAGTGGTTCTCTATCTTTAAGATTATATGTTTTCCCCTCTATAGATGCTTTGAGGGAAAATGGAAAACCCCATTTATAGTGGCCTCCCTTCTTTTTAATGGCCTCTAATAATGGCTTTAATTGCCATCTCCGATCAATTGTCCTTTTAGAAAGGTCTGGGAATAATTCAATCTTCCATCCATTAAAGTTAATATTGCCCTTAGTGCGTGCATTATTCAGAATCTCCTCTTTTTCACGATAAAAATGGACCCTGCAGAGAATGTCTGTACTCTTTCCTTGCTGAAAGGTTTTTCCTTGTCGATCTTATGGATTCTCTCAATCAGACTCTTATCCGGTGTATCTTTGCCCATCAACTCTTTAAGGAGATTTTGAGCTGGGTTGGGCAGTTCTTTTGAAAGAATGCTAGTGGGAAAGCCGCGTATTTTAATGTTGTTTCTTTGGCTCCTATTTTCGAGATCATCTAATTTTAATGTTACTTCTTTCAGAGTTTTTTTGTGTGCTAACAATTCAGTTGTATGCTGATCTGCAGTTTTTGCCTGCTCACCTGCCTGCTTCGCCATCAGGTTCAATTTCTCTGAAAGATGAAGTAGCTCTTCTTTAATTGCTTTAAATTCACTGCTCACGGCTTCTTTTATGGCTGTCTGAACAGTTTCCACAATAGTTACTTGGATTTTAGAAGAGACTTCCTCCATTATTTCTTTTATTTTCATGTCATTTATGGGGTTCTGGGCACCAGTGGATTCCTGGTTGGCCAGGTTACTTCCCCCAGTTGTATATATCATATTAGCTTTTAGGTCGGACTTAGCATTATTTTCTGCCGCCCCCTTTAATGTTGACTGCGCTGCCTCACAAAATTCAGAAATCTTTTTAAAATGTCTGTTAATGTCTCATGGTGTTACTGACCCATGTAGGGCAAACATGCCATTAGTTTTCCTAGTTGGCGTTGAAGGGTTCTGTGCGCTATTATGTGAATTGCCTTGCGTTTCAGCCTGCGCAGCATTACCAGCTGTGGAAAAGCCAAAGTTGTTCAAACTTTTTTCAGCCTGCCCTACCTTGTTTTTCCTTGTACCAGATGCCATGCCTTCCGCCTGATGCAGGTCTTATTATTTCACCAATGTATAGTGTAATTCCACCAATTTATGACGTAAAGTACAACACATCAATAATAAGACTGTAAGACTGTGGTTTACACCAGCCTATATACTATATTTGTTATTAAACAACATTTTAAACTTGCTGCAGTTATAAACACCATCTTAATCCAAATCACCATCTCAGCACAGTCTTATCCCTACTTATCTCCACAAATTCAGAAAGTGTAAAAAAAAAAATAAATAAATAAAAATACTTAGCTTCAGATGTTTTCCAGGTTATTGATGATGAGCATGCAGGACTTGTAAAGGCGTGTAGAGGTGTGGCTTGGCAGTGTGTGGGTTCCGACAATCAACAGCCACAGCAAGCTATGTTTAAGCTGCAAGATAGGCCGTGGTAGAGAAAAGCTGAGAGTGCAGTATAGACTTTAGCAGCAGCCACTTTGTACAGGTGGAAGATGCCTGCAATCCCCGGCCAATCAGAGGCAGCAGCGCCGTATGATGTAAACAGCGGGGATTTCTTCCCCGCGTGTTTACAATTAGCCTGCGAGCCGCGATCGGAGGCTCGCAGGCTGTTCACGGAGACACACTCCGTGAACTGACATGGAACGGCCTCCATGGTAACACCACTTCGACCTGCCGACGCCTATCTGCGTTAGGCGGTCGTTAAGTGGTTACCTTGTTTTAACTCTGCATGAATCCCCAGCATTGTGAAGGCAATATTTGCTGTATCAGCAATGCAATATATTGATAAATAAAAAGTTGTTCTTTAAAGTTTCTTCCAAGGATTTATTTTTACCCCTAACAATTATCACTTTTGAAGGGGTATTCCAGTGAGATTAAGCCAGATGAAAAATTTGATAAACACACTATCAAATCTTTAATGCACAATACAAACACAAAACAAAGCACATAAAATGCATAACAATACATTTCAACTGAAGAACACAGGCTTAGCCAATTGCATTGCGCACTATGTATAGTGTGAATAGACCCTTGCTCACTGTTTGGTCATTTTCCCTTGCCAATAATTTCACTGGAACTTCCCTTGCTAAATCTGCCTGTGATCTCCTAATTACACTTCATACTGATCTGTATTATCTACTCACCCACTTCACACCTTATTCTTCCAGTTCAGATCCTTTTTTTCCTTCACAGGCTAAGTTTGTGGGAACAAGAGAAACATTCCCCTTTGCTTCCTAGTCATTGGTATGTCTTCATTAGACAATTGTCAGAATTAGTTCACATTAGTTCACAGTAGCAAAAAAGTTTCTGTACCGTGTTAGTCAAGCAAATTATATAGGTAGAAAAAACAACGTCTTGTAAATAATAATACCTTTTAATGGCTAACTGATAATGTTAAAGAGGAACTCCAGTGAAAATAATGTAATAATTAAATGAAATAAATAAATAATTAAATAATGTAATAATAAAAAAAGTGCTTCATTTTTACAATAATTATGTATAAATGATTTAGTCAGTGTTTGCCCATTGGAAAATATTTTAAATCCCTGATTTATAGTATGACATTTATCACATGGTGACATTTTTACTGCTGGCAAGTGATGTAGCTGCTGCTTGCTGTTTTGGCAGTTGGAAACAGCTGCAAACAGCTATTTCCCACAATGCAACAGGGTTCACAGACAGGAAACTGCCAAGAGTACGTACTCAGAATTTCTTTGTGGGAGGGGTTTCACCACAATATCAGCCATACAGAGCCCCCTGATGGTCTGTTTGTGAAAATGAATAGATTTCTCACATAAAAAGGGGTATCAGCTACTGATTGGGATAAAGTTCAATTCTTGGTCTGAGTTTCTCTTTAAATGATGCAAGCTTTGTGGGATCTAGTCCCCTTCTTCAGGCATATTTCCAGATGTTAGCTGAAGTAAAACACTGATGCAGGTAAATAGTAAACACAAAGACAGTTGTGCTGATTACTGTTTATCCGTTAGGTGTCAGGTGATCAGCAGGCTGGAGCCAGTGAGTTAGTGCAAGTATACATGAAATCCAGCAGGTTTCTGAAGATCATGACGTCAAGTCAATCATGTTACATAAGGTGTCATGAATCCTGTTCCACAATTTAAACCTTCTGTTAATGTCTTGAACATTTTCATAAATTTGTACTCAGAAATTGTTCTTGATTGTTCATTTTTGAAGTTACCCAAAAATAATAAGTACTTTTAGATCTTGCATGCTGTGTCCTGGTTCACAGAAGTGTTGGCCCACTGGTGTATCCATTTTACCCTCATTGGTTTTAAAGCAATGATGGTTCATTCTTGTGCACAGTTTTTGTCCTGTTTCTACTATATAGATTCCTCTTGAGGGGCATTTCATGCAGCGTATCATGTATACAACATTGGATGACTCACAGGAAAATTGGTCTTGTATTTGATGATATTTCTGTGAGTTTGGTATTTGTATTTGGCTTGTGCCCAAGATATAAGGGCAGGTTTCACACCTTGTGTTATTGCAGGGTAATGTGCCTGGAGCTTCTGGTGTAGATAATGTACTTCTGATAATCATTTGTCTCAAATTGGGAGGTTGTCTGAAAGCAAGCAGTGGTAAATCAGGAAAAACTTCCTTCAGGCATTTGTCTTTGTGGAGTATTGGTTGTAGGGCTTTCAATATCTTCCTCAGTGTCTTTAATTTTGGGTTGTAGGTTGAGCGGCGAGTGTAGCAGCTTGTGCGCATTGCATACAAGCTGCCTGCTACACTCACCGCTCATCTTTCTCTCTTCACCCGGCAAGTTGGCATTATATAGTCTGCACTCTGCAGGCAGGATCTTGTCTGCCTGAGCTCACAGCCTCTCCGTGCACACAGCTATAACAGCCCGCTCAGATCCTCTCCATTCACCCGACATTACAGAGGAACATCGGCAGCTGACAGGCAAGTAAACGCTGCTAAATCTTCGATCAGACAGCCTCTCAGTTAAAGTTGCTACATTCCTCCACTCTCTCTTCCTACCTTCACCCGACATTACAGCGTGACCTAGGCAGTGGGCAGGCTGGTAAAAGCTGCTAAATCTTCCTGCAGACAGCTGACAGCCTCTCCGTGCACGCTGCTACATTCCTCAGCGCTGTCTGTCCCCTCACCCGATATACAGCAAGTAAGAGCTGTTAAATCTACACACACTTTTTTTACCCGATGCTTTGAGAAAAGAGTGGATAGGAGGGAGAGGTCAATGTGCCCAGCATTATCAACTTGCTTTTAAAACTTGCAGAGGAGGTAAAAAAACCAGCACATACAAACGCATACAGACACAAGCAATGTACACACATACACTTTGTCCTCCTACAGAGTCTAGCTCATACACTACACAGACATACATACACTACACAGACATACATACACTACACACACGCACACGCACACACACACACACACACACACACACACACACACACACACACACACACACACACACACACACACACATTCATATACACAGACTACACTCACTCACTCACCCACCCACCCTACACCTAGCATGTCAGCAATAGCACCAGTTTTTGCCTCAATTATGGGATTACTGTAACCCGGGAAGGAATTACTGTAACTGGGAGATTATGGAGATTTATGGAGCTTGGGAGAAGCTCCACAAGACGCCCCTGTACCATAGATGCACCAGGGTTGTATATATTTTTTTTCCCTTATTTTTGTCCTTTAAACCTAGGTGCGTCTTATGGTCCGGAGCGTCTTATAGTCCAAAAAATACGGTAGATCCCAGGAAGCTGCATCATTTAACTCTATCAGTTAGCCATTAAAAGGTATTATTATTTACAAGACATTGTTTTTTCTACCTATACATTAGTTCACACAAACGTATGCTCTTGAATTAAATGTAGTATAAACCATTGACTGTAACCTAAATTATGCAGTGTCACAGAATATGATGGCACCATATTAAATAACAATAATAATAACAACATTAAATGCATACAAAACAAATACTATGCTTCTTACTCTTTTGAGTTTTCCAGGCATTCTAAAAAGCTGTCCACAAATGTAGACCAACTATATTTCTTCATAAGACACAGCGAAGCTGAAAAAGAATAAAGAATATTTCAAGACGTATAAAAGTATAAATATAGAACATTCAATAACACCCAAACTATAAAAACTTAAACTATTACTTCTTAAGGCATGACTCAATGACACTTAAAAAAACCTATGTTATCATTTTATTAATATAATAGCTACTAAATTAGCTTATTTTAGTGCTTCTTTTGTCTGACCAGACGATCAGGGGTTACAGAAAGCACTCCAGTAAAAAGGCCCAAAGATCTAGCTCTCAACTCAACCTTCAGGAACGGTAGATGTGTGTGTGTGTGTGTGCGTGTGTGCGTGCGTGTAGAGGCAGAAGTTGTAACTGATTTCATCTTTGTGGGATTAAAGATCTCTAAAGATGGTGACTGTAGCCATGAAATTAAGAGACGCTTGTTACTTGGGAGAAAAGCTATGGCAAATTTGGATACAATACTACAGGATAGAGACATCACTTTACAAACAAAGATCAGGGTAGTTAAAGCTATGGTCCTTCCAGTAGTAACATATGACTGTGAAAGTTAGACTATAAATAAAGGCATATCTTAAAAAATTGATGCTTTTAAATTACGGTTGTGGAGAAAGCTACAGAGAGTTCCCTGTACTAAGCTCTAACCAGTTACAACTTAACCACTTAGGCCTCGTTCACATCATTTAGTGCAGATGGCTGTGCGATCGGAATGCAACGCGTCCGATCGCACGCCATCTGCGCTACTATGCGCTGCGCTGCAGATCCCATTCATTACAATTAATGGGATCTGCGCTGCAACTCCCAAAAATGTGTGCAGCACGCAATAGCGCAATCGCGCAGATGGGAACGGTAGAAGGGCTGTCCATGCCCTTCTACCGTTCTTGCGTGTCGCACACTATACGTGCTGCCAAAATGCGCACGGCAGTGCGTATAGTCTGAACGAGCCCTTATGGTTTCTGGACGTGAGTCTCACATCCAGATTAGTGCTCCTGTAAGTTCCTGGACTCATGTCCTGCTTTAATAGCTGCCTCCATGTGCTTGTGCACATGCGTGCCCCCGTCGCATTTGCACACGCTCATGCACACGCTCGTGCACACATTTTGCAAGTAAATCAATAAAGTTAATAAACAAGTTGTTTACAAAGTTTTTAGTTTCTTGAAGTTCATTAACATGACAGTGTCACATTGAAGAATAAAAAGAATGTTTCCCTGTATTAAAGTTTTAACCCCTACTAAGCCAATTAACTCCTTGTGTCACCTATCTTGGCCTTAAAATCTGTTGGCACTTTTAATGACTGCCACCCATAGTGAGTGGATGCAGTCATTAGGGCGACAGTCGAGGACCCAACGCGGTATAGATGCATCACTGTGCTTTTGCCTAGTGATGCATCCTGTACAGCACTGGGCTCCCCAATCTGTTCATGCTATCGCATCCAATCACTACAGGCTGGAGATAATGGTCTGTTAAATGCACAACTAGTATCAAATATATTTTGAGGTGTTCAATAACTGTGGTACTTGTCAGTGGAAAAATAAAAAAAAAGCCTATTTTCTGCATTTACGTCTATTTTTTCGATGTAGAATAACTATAAAATTGAACAATTCTTGAACAAAAATATTACCCAAAGAAAGCCTATGTTGTCCTAAAAATATATATATATATATATATATATATATATATATATATATATATATATATATATATATATATATATATATAGTGGCATAAGTATTGTAAGATAAATTTCTGTATCAATAGCAACACAGCTGAAATACCAAAATTTCCAGGAACCTTTACCCATTACATACTAAAGTTTCTGGTCCCTTTGTGGAACAGAGGCTTTTTTTTTCTTTTTCAATTTCCCCATCACTGTGATTTCCTCACAGTGATTGAGCGGTCAGAAGCCAAAGAAAAAGGCTCCTGACTAATTCAAAGAACTCCAATCTCTAAAGACAGCATAAATACGCTACTGTGTCCTGTGCTCAGGTGATTCCGGGTGTTAAAACTATGCTGCATCAGGAAAAGGCAGCCACAAGTGCGGCTTAGTTGTAAATATAGACGGTGCAGAGTCATTTAAGGGGTTAAGACCTCAGAAACCTGAAGTGGTTAAAGAAATAAGGCTAAGTGTTCACTAGAATGGTTAATACTACTATTAATACTATTAATACTATTAATATTACTACTACAACTACTACAACTACCAGATACTTTGGTCTCACAGACACCTCTGGCGTGCAAAAGTACATATGATCACAAAGAATCGGAGTCAACTAAATTAATGGATATATACTGTATACCGAATATATATAGTGACTTTTGCAAAGGCCAAAAATGCTCGTCATTACAAATGTATCTATTACATTTTGAACGTTTTTGTGACCTGAAATTTCAACCTTTCAAATATTTTAACTGAATGTGCCACCTTGCTAATGACTTCACTCTACACAGCCACGCCATCCTTCCTGCCTGACGTAAGAGAACGCCAGTCCTCAGAGGCTTGAAGAAAAGGTTTTTTCCAAATGTATGTATTACAATTTAAAAAATTGTATGTCATCACATTTTTAATAAAGTTTTTAATTGAAATGTTCCATTTTTCTAAAAAAATTACATTTGTAAATTTAATTTTTGTCCGGACGTCTCTACTCATGTTGTTGCGTCTGTCCTGCTTATACACACGGCATACTGCTGGGTCATGGGAGATTACAGGAACTTCTTCCTCCCCATGCTAACTAGTTTCACAACCATTCAGCCACGCGAGATCAAGCATTAACAGGTCTGTGACTCCCTTGCACTTAAATGTACGGGGCTGCCCCTGTGCTACACTGAATGGACCAGCGTGTGTATAAATTTGGCACTTGTAAGTAAGGTGTCCAGATATCTCTACTCCTTTTGTGTCCATCCTGCTTAGACAGGTGTTGTCCCGCTGTACCATGGGAGATTACAAGAATGTATTCCTTGTATTCAATTATATCTGTGACACTGTATTTTAAGAATTTTTTTAAATTTTATTTAATTAGTGATGTAATTTTTCTTACATTCCTGGCAGGCTCACAATGTGGCACACTCCCATCTTAGTAGGTACAAATTACTTACTGAGTGCTGCAGGTGGGGTGCAGGATAGTTGCCCCAGTGCCCAAAGCAGGCATGAGGCCTTGTGTAACAAGCCCATTTTTTAAATTTAATTTAATTAATGATTACTACTAGCATGCAGAGGTGAAATGCTGAGTGAGCCAATCAACCACTTGTTCTGCATTCTGGATACTACATAGCGTTCTTCTGCATAAAATCACATATGCCATGGCCACAGGATGATGTACCACCTTGACCCATAGTACCTCTTATTTTTTTAGTACCTAGTACCTAACCTCAGTGGAACATTAGTATTAGAAATAGCAGCGACAGTAGGTGAGGCCATAAAAAGGTCTGTAGTAACTGACATGCACCAAGATAGTAATAATAATAAGTGAACATGAGGCCTTTAGTAACTGGAATGCACAGGGGTAATAATAATTATGATAATACATTTTTGGGGGGGAGTAAAGCCAATTGAAGTAGGACCAAGCAACATACTGGTGGTGGTGGTGGACAGGCAAGGAAAGCTGTGACTGTGGCCAGGGCAGACATAGGGCCTGGAGTAACTAGCATGCACCAGGGTAATAATATCAGAAGCAGAATCATTTATTATTTGCCCAGCATGACTGGGTTATGCCCAGAATTGAATTTGGCACATTGCAAGACTTAAGTAAGAGATAGAAGATATGACATACAGTATACAGAAGAGTAAACACAATATACAGCAGTGTAGCAGCAGAATACATTGTGCAGGCAGTAATATACTGTACAATATTTAAGAGTCAAACTCTAGGGGGTGGCAAGTGTGTGAAAAGAGTTCAGCAGGTCAACAGCCAAGGGGAAGAAAGCGTTCCAATGCCTTGAGGTCCTGCTGGAAATAGCCCAAAACCTTTGACCTGAAGGGAGCCAACTGAAAAGGCAGTGGACTGGGTAAGAGGAATTGTTGGCAATCCTCACCACTCTGAATTGCAGTCTGGAATTGTACAGGAGGTCCAGTGGGGGGAGGGTTTTCCCAATGATTTTCTATGCCGATATGATGACTATCTTTAATTTCTGTCCGTTGCAGGCTGAAGAGCCATCATACCAGACCAGGATGAAAAAAACAGATTCTATAGAGGTGGAATAGAAGCTTAAACAGAAGCTCCTGGGCAATACCAAACTTCTTCAGTTTGCAAAGGAAAAAAAGTCTCTGTTGGGCTTCCCTATGGGTAGAGGCAGTGTTTGCCTTCCAGCTCAGGTCGTTGTGTAGAGATGCTTGTGCCCAATAGACGGACGCAGGGTACTCTTTTGACTTCTGTGAAAGTTTGGGGGTGGAGTGGTTGCATACTTCCTGAAGTCAATAATCAGCTCAACAGTTTTGTCTGTGTTGAGAACCAGTCTGTTTTCTTGACACCGGTGGCATATTCTATCCACTTGCTGACGGTAGGCTTGCTTGTCATTTTTGGTGACAATGCCAATGATTATGGTGTCTTCAGCAAATCTGATGACCTTGGCAGAGTTTACCATGGATCTGCAGTTGTTTGTATATAGGGAGAACAGGACGGGTGATAGGACACAGCCTTGAGGGGCACCTGTGTTTGTAACCCTTGGTTATTATTATTATTTAGTATGTATATAGTGCCGACATCTTCCGCAGTGCTGTACAGAGTATATTGTTACTTAACTGTCCCTCTGAGGGGCTCACAATCTGATCCCTACCATAGCCCTATGTCTATGTACTGTATGTATTGTGTAGTGTATGTATTGTAGTCTAGGGCCAATTTAGGGGGAAGCCAATTAACGTGTCTGTATGTTTTTGGGATGTGGGAGGAAGCAGGAGTACCTGGAGGAAACCCACCAGACACAGGGAGAACATACAAACTCCTTGCAGATGTTGACCTGGCTGGGATTCAAACCGGCGACCCAGCGTTGCAAGGCGAGAGCGCTAACCACTACGCCACCATGCTGCCCATGGTGAGGAGATAGCACCCAGCTTGACAGCTTATAATATAATAATAATTATTTTTTTGGAGGTGGGAGGGGAATTAAAGCCAAATTAAGTAGGACCAAGTGACAGACTGAGTTGTGGCAGACCAGAGCAGGAAAGCTGTGCCTGTGGCCAGGGCAGAAGTGAGGCCTGTAGTAACTGGCTTGTATCAGCTTAATAATAATTATAAGTTTTTGCATATTTTTTTTGGGGGGAGGGAGTGGGAGTAAAGTCAATTAAAGTAGGACCAAGCGACATACTGGCTGGAGGCGAATGAAGCAGTAAAGCTGTGCCTGTGGCCAGGGCGGACACGGGGCCTGCAGTATCTGGCATGAGCAAGGGTAATAATAGGTAAAAATCCAAATAAATTAGGACCATATTATACATCTGTGCTGTAACCCTTTGGTATCCACAGTCATTCATTTTGATAAATGTCAAATAATCCACACTGCTGTGTGCTTGGCGACTTCACTTGTCTGCCACGATCCCTCCAGCTGCACTGAATGTCCTTTCTGACAGGACACTTGAGGCACTGCACGCCATTGACGCCAATACCTTTATGGCAAATTGTGACAACTCTGGCCACAAATCAAGCATACACACCCAGAAGTACAGAAGTTCCTCACTCCTCAGACTGTTCACAGTGATCGTTAACCCAAGGTAGTTGGATACCTGTGGGTCGAGGTGTTCCTTGAGGGTGGGTCATGAAGCGCCCTGTTGAGGCTTTGTGCAGAAAAAGGCTCTTATACTGGGCATGATCACCACATCACTTTCAATATGCTATCACCCTGTTCTTGCAGTCGTTGGAGTGTTCCTGGCACCACTTTGGCTGAAAATGGATGTTCCTGTGCTACTATCACCCTGAAAA
Organism: Hyperolius riggenbachi; assembly: GCF_040937935.1. Lineage (NCBI taxonomy): Eukaryota > Metazoa > Chordata > Amphibia > Anura > Hyperoliidae > Hyperolius > Hyperolius riggenbachi. Next base: position 192,096,357 of record NC_090650.1, on the reverse strand, counting down.
GTGGAATACATCATCTGTCTCAGCTTGGTGTGGAAGTGCTGCATTTTGGCCACCCTCAAAGAGTCTGGTAGCATGTCTGCCATTTTCTGCTTGTACCGAGGGTCTAATAAAGTTGCCACCCAGTGTTCTTCATGAATTTGATACGGGGTCCTGACTCTGACATGGCAGCATGAACTGCCCCTTTCTAATGAGGTTTGAAGCAGAGGACAGCAGTTCCTGTTTCTCATCAAGAGCAGCATCCTCCATCAAGGTTTGATCCCCCCCAGCAGCTGACAAAATCCTGGTCCCCCAAAAGATGAGCAGTCATCATCCTCCTCCTCTGACTTATCTTCAGACTCATCCCTCTGCCCATATACAGCTGATGACATTGGCCCCCTTTCAAGTGGCGACAGCATAAAATCTTCCTCTTCTTCACGTTCCATCCCATTCATGGCTTGGTTTAAAGGGAAGGTCCAAGCAAAATAAAAAAATGAGTTTCACTTACCTGAGGCTTCTACCAGCCCCATGCAGCTATCCTGTGCCCTCGTAGTCACTCACTGCTGCTCCAGTCCCCCGCTGGCAGCTTGCCGACCTCGGAGGTCGGCGGGCCACATTGCGTACATTTTTATGCATTCCTGCTAGTGCAGGAACATTAACACATACATTTTTACGCATTAGTGGTTCAATGCGTACATTTTTACGCATTGCACCACTAATGCGTAAAAATGTATGTGTAATGTTCCTGCACTAGCGGGAATGCGTAAAAATGTACGCAACGCGGCCCGCCGACCTCCGAGGTCGGCAAGCTGCCAGCGGGGGACTGGAGCAGCAGTGAGTGACTACGAGGGCACAGGATGGCTGCATGGGGCTGGTAGAAGCCCCAGATAAGGGAAACTCATTTTTTTATTTTGCTTGGACCTTCCCTTTAAGGACACGGTACACGGGACACTCCAGAAAAGATATTTAAGGTATAAAGTCACTGATGTCAATGATGGTGCCTTCACTGTGACTGACCAGATTAAAAGGATGCAACAGTCTGCGGGCATCACAGATGAGCACCTATTGGCTCAGGTAAAAATACCCCATCTCCCCATATGACAAAAACAACCGGACGCCTTCAATAAACTTAGAGCGCGAGAAATGTTCTGGATCCAAATGTTGAGGACCCTCGCTCCAGAGGGCCTCAACGAAATTCTTGAAAAAATTTACTGAAAAAATCTACTAATTACAAACCTACAGAAAATCTCTTTTGATTTTTAACCGGTCGCCTCTTTTATCATTCTTGTAGTCACTATGTTTTTTTGTGTACTACCATTACCATATAATTTCATGATGTTTCAACGTTCTTGCATTCTTAATATATTTTTATGCAAAGGTCTATGTTATTGTCACATTTATAATGAATATGTTGTCAATTCCCTGTTTTATCTAGACCTATATATTTATTTATTTATATATTTATTTATGTAATGCTCTTAAGAGACTATGGTAATGCACTTGGCTATTTTATTTATTTGTTTTAATATCATTTTTAGAAGCACAACGGTGGTCTATTGGATACAAATGAGAGTGGGTTTCTCACAAAAAAATCCAGTTACCTACTATCACCCACTAGATGGCACCAAAACTCCCTTTTTAATACTATTTGATACTTTTTAAATACATAACCCCGTAAGCAGGCCATCAAAATAATAAATGAAATGAATACTGGGTTTTTCATTTTGGGCGCAAGCAACTAATTGATCTCATATCCTAATAACCCACTTGACAGTCTCATAGCGGCTAGATCCGCTACTTTGGCCACTCTGCCTGTATCAAATATGGCCGGGGTGACATCGCGCGCATGCGCGGTGTGCACGCAATACGTCACACGTAAGCCTCCGCCGCCCGGAGGCTTCCGCCCTTACTGTGACGGCGATGCACTGCGCCTGCGAGTGGGTCACTCTGGACGCACGAGTAAGGCGGAAGAGTGGAGCCGCCTTTCCCCGCCCGCTGATAGGCTCTGACACTGCAACGAGCCATATTTAAACAGCAGGTCCGGGACACCATGACAACGAGGCGCCAGGTGTCACCCGGACCTAATGCTGGTAAGTTGATTGATCTTTTTCATTACAATTGTTCACTACATGGCGTCAGATTGGGCTAATGATTCCCAATACTCTCCCCACTACCCCCAGCCGACCATGACACACACAGGAACATACCCTTCCCTCTCTCCTATATCTACCCCGCACTCCACAGCATTTTATTGGCACATGATACAAATTACTCCCCCACACATTCCATACCCCCAATGCTTCACTCCCTATGCTTAGGTCACCCGTGGACTGTCCCCGTTTCTCCCTCCCCCCTCCTTTAAATAATAATGGATCACTAACCCCGACATCCCCCCAAATAAACACCTTATACTATCCATCTCCCACATCCAAAAACAAAATATATCTCTATCCACGCGAATACCATTAAGTTTCCTCAACCCCTCCATTTCTTAACTCTTAACCCTTTATAGCATACCCCATCCCCCTATCCACACCAACATTGGATACTATACATACTAGTACATATGCTCTTTCTCTATATATACATTGACAAATATACGCATATTTAAGTGGTCCCACCCTGTACTTGCCACACTTGTTTATATTGTTGACACCGTATATTCGTTTTATTTACTTTGTACCGATTACTACTACTCTGTCTGTCATTTTTACCTTTGTATATGTCTGCGAATATACACCAACTATGCCTCTTGTCCACAGTTGTGTACTCCGCCCACTATTGCCTGAGGAAGCGGGCTTTTGCCTGCGAAACGCGTTGCGACTGCCCCCCGGAGTGTACCAATAAATTTAAATTTGCTCTAAATACACAGCTTGTTGTGTCTGCTTGCTGGAGGTGAGTCCACCACTGCCTCCCCGGCAATTTTTAAACTTTTTAAACATTGGTTTTATTCTTTTGGCGCCTCTGTTTTTTGTCATATCGAATATCCACCCTTGGTGGAGGGGGATACCCCATTTTTCCTGTCTACAGAGAGCGACTTCTTAATCCTGAGTGGGGACAGGCTAATCTCCTCACCTGCTTATATAGTGGTTACCTGGAGGTAACCCGTGTTTGTGAGTATATTATTGTACTCTGCTTTACTTTTCCCATTATCAAAATCTACTACACTATATTTTGGCTCTCGGTTCTTCTCTTCCCATCTCCCCATAGACATTCCTACTAACCAGTGCTAGTGCCAGATGGGTTTTCTGGCTGACCACAAGTGATGAAGTTACACCCTGCTGTTTGCCTCCTGTCCCCTATGACCTCTCCCTGCTTCCTAACCTTTTCTTCCCCCTCCAAGGCTCTGGTTCTCTCTCTGAATTCTCCTCCTCCTGTTCCTCTCTTGTGGGCACCCAAGAGACATCCATCATTGTATTTAACTCACACTGTTAATTTTTTTTTCAACGCACACTGACTGTCTGATCTGACTGAAGGTAACGCACAGTTGCACAGTGTGCTACATATGCTAATCACCAATCAGTAAGTGATAACAAAAATATGCGGGACACTGTAAATAATGTAATGTTGTTTCCATTGTGAAGCAATGTAATGCTTAGTAGAAGCTACAATATGTTGAGTTAATTTATGTACAGCATGCTTCACTTGATTCGATTTATGACCCAGTAGGAAAACCTGTGGATCTTTTTTTAACTGATATGGAGAAAATATGTGATAACAACGTGGCAAATTTAGACCAGATTCTGGAAACCTTAGGGCATTCCCACCAAATATGATACATGGTACCTGGTGAGTGGCATCCACGAAAGCAAACATTAGGACATGTGGGATATACACTCACCTAAAGGATTATTAGGAACACCATACTAACATGGTGTTTGACCCCCTTTCGCCTTCAGAACTGCCTTAGTTCTAGGAGGCATTGATTCAACAAGGTGCTGGAAGCATTCTTTGGAAATGTTGGCCAATATTGATAGGATAGCATTTTGCAGTTGATGGAGATTTGTGGGATGCTGATAAACATCCAGGGCACAAAGCTCTCGTTCCATAACCTCCCAAAGATGCTCTATTGGGTTGAGATCTGTGAACAGTGAACTCATTGTCATGTTCAAGAAACCAATTTGAAATGATTCAAGCTTTGTTACATGGTGCATTATCCTGCTGGAAGTAGCCATCAGAGGATAGGTACATGGTGGTCATGAATGGATGGACATGGTCAGAAACAATGCTCAGGTAGCCCGTGGCATTTAAACGATGCACAATTGGCACTAAGGGGCCTAAAGTGTGCCAAGAAAACATCCCCCACACCATTACACCATCCCCACCAGCCTGCACAGTGGTAACAAGGCATGATGAATCCGTGTTCTCATTCAGTTTACGCCAAATTCTGACTCTGTCGAGACTCATCAGACCAGGCAACATTTTTCCAGTCTTCAACTGTCCAATGTTGGTGAGCTCGTGCAAATTATAGACTCTTTTTCCTATGTGTAGTGGAGACGAGTGGTACCCGGTGGGGTCTTCTGCTGCTGTAGCCCATCCGCCCCAAGGTTGTGCGTGTTGTAGGTTCACAAATGCTTTGCTGCATACCTTGGTTGTAATGAGTGGTTATTTCAGTCACCGTTGCTCTATCAGCTTGAATCAGTCGGCCCATTCTCCTCTGACCTCTAGCATCAACAAGGCATTTTCGCCCACAGGACTGCCGCACAGTGGCGGACGAAGCCAACAGTGGGCCCCTGTGCAAAATAAATGAAGGGGCCCTGTGTGAGTAGCTATAATCATAGCAGATTATGTTTGGATCCAAATAATGTCGATAACATACAAGTACATAAATCTAGGGTATATTCTGTAGGCACTGTGTTAAAGTGACACTGAAGTGAAAAAAAATTATGATATAATGAATTGGTTGTGTACTGCAAATAATTAATAGAACACTAGTAGCAAAGAAAAGTCTCATATTATTATTTTCAGCTATATAGCTTTTTTTTTTTATAACATTGCAACATTGTCTAATATTTGCATTTTACACACTACACTGAGTATTTTAAATGATTTCACAGAGCAAAGCTAATGACCTTTCCAACTTTCCTCTGTAGTAAACCTTACACAAACAAGATACAGTGAGAGACAGTTGAGATAAAAGTTTCAGAAGACAGAGCTCTCTGCCACTTGCTCACAGAAGCTCTTTTGCATAGATAACTACTGAAGTTTCTTAACTCTTCCTGTACTGGAAACAAAATTAGACTCCTATCTCTGCTGCTAATGTTTTATTTCTTAGCTGTCCTACACATGCAAACCATTATCTCGTAAGTTTGTTTTCACTTCAGACTTCAGCCAACTTTTGGTGTACTAGATATGTTCTATGTAAGAGCCGGATAGATACTTCCATATTAGAGGAATGCGTACTTCCTTTTGATAAAGTATCTAAAAACTAGCACCAATCTTCATCATCAAAAGTTATGCCCAAATCTGATTCTCAGCCAGTGCGATAGGAAAAGTGAGAATTCTCTGGTGGAGTATCCTCATATATAAAACCCCTGTGTCTCTGCGTCACAGGGTGTTTGTGTGTGTGTATGTGTAGGTCCGTGCTTTGCGCAACTGTGCATGTGCAGGGATGCAGAGACACGGAGAGGGAGTGACCGCGGCTTGCAGGGAAGGACGGGGCCAAGGGGCGGGCAGGCATGTGCGCGCGTCTGGCGTGTGTGCGCACACACGGTGGGCGTGTGAGCGGCGGAAGTGTGCTCCCAGCATGCGCATGCGCACCAACAGATCTAGAGCCCATTTTAAAATGGGCTTAGGTTAGCTAATTAAGAATAGAATATAGAAATGACTAATAGGTTTAGATTATGGAATTTTTCAAAAGTGGAACTTTTAATTTCTATGCGTGGATTCATAATAGAAACCAAAAAGTAGTATAGTTGGTTACAACTAAACAATTCGGAGTTTGGGATTTGGAACTTAGCCATTAATTGCGTACGAGAAGGTAGTTTATTGTTTACAGTCAAATGGGCAAGCATCAAAATGCCTTTAGTTTGAGAAAAGCTTCTGGTTCCCATAACTTCAGTTCCCAAAGCTCGGTGCTTGGGGGTGATATTCGACTCATATCTCTCTTTGACGCCTCATGTTCACTCCATAACCAGCTCCTGCCATCTCCAACTCAAAAACATATCTCGCATCTGACCTTTTCTCACTCAAGACACAACTAAAATGTTAATACATGCTCTTGTAATATCTCGTCTGGTCTACTGCAACATACTACTTTGTGGACTACCTTCTAACAGACTGGCCCCGCTCCAGTCGGTACTGAACTCAGCTGCTCGTCTCATTCATCTCTCTTCTCGATCTTCCTCTGCTGCCCCTCTTTGTCAAGCTCTTCACTGGCTTCACTGGCTGCCAATTAACCAAAGGATCCAGTTCAAACTCATAACCCTAACCTACAAAGCTCTCCACAATCTCTCTCCCCAGTACATATCCTCACTTATTTCCAGATACAAACCCAATCGCAATCTCAGATCTGTGCATGATCTTCTGTTGTGTTCCTCTAGAATTACCTCCTCACATTCACGTTTACAAGATTTTGCCCATGCTTCACCCGCCCTACCGCAACACATCTGTCTCTCGACAACCTTTGTTACCTTTAAACGCTCTCTAAAAACTCATTTGTTCCGACAAGCATATGCGCTACCTTAGACCACTTCCCTTTGTCCTAAGGCCAAATTGCACTCCTACTAGGTATCCTAAAACACACTGCCTCTATATATTTGTTGTATACTACCCCTCCTCTTGTTTCCCCCCCGATTCCCTTTTGATTGTAAGCTCGCAAGGGCAGGGCTCTCTCCCCCTTTTGTGTCTTGGAAATCATTATACATTTTATTTATCATGTTAATCTTATCACTGTCATTACCAATTCTGTATTTTGTATTCTGTATCATTTTTTTGTATTTTGTCACTAATTATGTATCTTGTATATTGATGTATACTATTGTCTGTATTATTATGTACCCCAAGTTCGTTTCTTACTTTGTACAGTGCCACCGAATATGTTGGCACTTTATAAATCAATAATAATAATTCCTGCTGGGAAGTCTGGGTTCCCTATAAATTCTGTAAGCGGGGAGGCATATGATTGTAAGTGAAATTTAAAATGAGTTTTGCACCAGATGATAAAGGTATGACTAGTTACTGGGGATCCATAGGTAACAGAGATAGGAAGAGGTCTACGCGACCAGACCAGGGCCCCAAGGGAGAATGGAGCTATAATCTTGTTCTCAATATTTACTCAGGAAGGGGTATGAAAGCTAGCATTAATTAAAGGGAGTTGGGCTAGCTGGGACACCTTATAGTATTTGAGAAGGTTCAGTACAAAGAGACCACCATCTGATTTATTATTATTATTATTATTTAGTATTTATATAGCGCCGATATCTTCCGCAGCACTTTACAGAGTATATATAGTCTTGTCACTAACTGTCCCTCGGAGGAGCTCACATTCTAATCCCTACCATAGTCATATGTCTATATTGTGTAATGTATGTATCATAGCCTAGGGCCAATTTTTAGGGGAAACCAATTAACTTATCTGTATGTTTTTGGGATGTGGGAGGAAACCAGAGTGCCCAGTGGAAACCCACACAGACACAGGGAGATCATACAAACTCCTTGCAGATGTTGACCTGGCTGGGATTCGAACCGGGGACCCAGCACTGCAAGGCAAGAGCGCTAACCACTACGCCACCGTGCTATCTAGAAAGGAACAGAGGCACCAACAGGATACAATCAATATGATAAAAAGTTTAAAATTGCTTTGGAGGCAGCAGTGGACTTACCTCCTATAAGCAGACACAAAAACTGTCTATTTGTAACAAACGTTGGAGAGGCAGCCGCCGTGAACATTGCTACCACCGTGGCTGCCTCCAGCTCCCTGTCTAGCAATATATCCATGCCTCAGGCATCTAGCACGCCGAGGACGGGTCTGTCAGCTGCACATAGGGTTGCTTTGTCGCATGCGCACGCCCGCACAGAGCTTTATGCGTGGAGGAGGCGCGTCAGCTGACCGGCCGGTCGGCTGACGTCAGAGGAGACGCTCGCTCTCCTCATTGGCTGATAGGAGGGGGCGTGCCAGAAGGGTCTCCTCTGCTTCATAAACCTAGCTGCCTCACTCGCAACTTGTCTGCTGTTGCGAATACTTGGTGTTGGCGCTCAGACCCCTAGATAGTTCCGGTGTGCTTTGATCCGGGAGCAAACCGGGGATTTCACACAAGATAGGAATTGTTTGATAGCCTTAAAGATTATTCATTACTGTGTTATTATCTGTGCATGACTCTGGCTCGTTTTGACCACTCTTCTGCTCAGTGAATCCGTACCTCTGCCCATCTGATCTTGCTGCCGACTCTGCCTGTTTATACTTTTCTGTCTCTGCCTTCCGATTTTGTACTGCATCTGTCTGTCTGTTGCCAACCCGATCTGTCTGACTACTCTACTCTCACCAGAGGGCCCTTGACTCTGGTGAGAGGCGCTGTACTGTTATGGCCCATACTCACGGGCTACAATTGTTGCCGCAACCACGTGGCATGCGCGTTTTGCGGCGACAGGTCGCCCGTGAGTATGAGGCGCGCACCCCGAACCGTCGCTCGTCGCTGCTGTCGCCAGGCGATTGGCGCGGTCAATCGCATGGCGACAGTTGCCGTCGCAACTTCGCCACAACTGTCGCTAGTCCGCGTGTGTATGCGGACTAGCGACAGCAACCAATACAGAATTCACGGCGCTTCCAACGGGGGGGAGGACCGTCGGCGTCAGCTTCTGTCTCCCTCTTCAACGTGTGTATACGGAGGGACCTGGCGACGAACTGTCGCCGAACTGTCGCGCACACGCTCCCGTGTGCTAGCGACAGGATACAAAAGTAGCCCGTGAGTATGGGCCATTAGTACCCACCAGCTCCTCTGGTGAGGTATTGCTAAACCTATCAGTACTACTGTTGCACCAATCACACATTGCTATTTGTTGTCACATCAGCTTCTGATATACCGGTATTATAGGTGATTCTGCAGATCACCATATAATCAGGTATATATCTGCATTATAGGTGATACTGCAGATCACCTAATAATCAGAATTCTGTTCCTTGCTGACACAAATCATTACAGAACAGCAGACCAAAATGTCTATGGACGCACTGTGTAACCAGGTTGAGGCCTTGACCACAGCGGTGAACAATTTAACCGTATTGGTCAATACCCAACAGACTCAGATCACCCAGCTGTCTGGGGTGGTCCGCACCCTCCAGACTGCAACGGTACCAGTGCAGTCCCCTCCAGTTATAGAGCCTAGAATGCCCATGCCGGGAAAGTTTTCAGGGCACACATCTGATTTTCAGAATTTCAGAAACCGCTGCCTTTCTTACTTTGAGATGAGACCTGTTTCATCAGGGACTGAGAGTCAGAGGGTAACCTTCATTAACCATTTCCGCCGCCCGGACGTGAAGCTCACGTCCGGGCGGTAGCTCTGCAGCGCTCCCGCGCTTGGGCGCGCTCCCGCCCGCGATCGCGGGTGCCCCCCCGCATCCCCGCTGTGCCGCCCGGTAGCCCTGGGATCAGTGAAAGGGAACATGGTTCCCGATCACCGATCCCTTTCCCCCGCAGAAAAACCGAAGCGCTCACCTGTGAGGCTTCAGTTCTTCTGCCCGGAGAGAGTTCCGCATCGCCCTTGTACTTCCGCTTAGCAGGAAGTACAAGGATGGAAAACAAAAATGAAGGTGGCCATCTTGTGGCCAAATAGTAAAACTACAGCTACACATTTTAAACATTACAATTTACACAGATAACAACATTAAAAATTAACTGTTTATGCCCACACCAAAATATTCTCCAAATAAAAATTTTAATGGAAAAAAAAATTACAATTAAAAAAAAAAAAAAAAAAAAGACATAAATAGTTACCAAAGGGTCTGAACTTTTTAAATATGCATTTGAAGGGGGTATACTACAAACATTTTTTTAAATTATAAGCTTGTAAATAGCGATGAACGCAAAACGGAAACAATGCACCTTTATTTCCAAATAAAATATTGTCGCCAGACATTGTGATAGGGACAAAATTTAAATGGTATAATAACCGAGACATACGAGCAAATAAAATACATAGGTTTTAATTATGGTAGCGTAGATTATTTTACAGCTATAAAGGCCGAAAACTGAGAAATAATGAATTTTTTCCTTTTTTTCTTATTAATCCTGTTAAAATGCATTTACGGTAAAGTGGCTCTTAGCAAAATTTACCACCCACAGAAAGCCTAATTAGTGGCGGAAAAAACAAGATATAGATCAATAAATTGTGATAAGTAGTGATAAAGTTATTAGCGAATGAATGGGAGGTGAAAATTGCTCCGATGCATAAGGTGAAAAATCCCCGCGGGCTGAAATGGTTAAAACACTTTTATCAGGGGATTCACAGACATGGGCTTACAGTCTTCCTGGTGGTCATGAGGCATTGACTTCAGTTCGGAGTTTTTTCAAATCAATGGCTATCATGTACGATGATCCAGATATCGCAGTCACTGCTGAGAGGAATCTTAAAAGTCTCAGGCAGGGACATAACACAGCTGAAACCTATGCTGCAGAGTTTAGACGGTGGGCAGTATCAGCTAGGTAGTTTGCCTTATTAGACTGTGTCTTATCAGGATTATCCGACCCAGTTGTAGATGTAATGCTAAGTCATCCTGAACCCAAGACTGTTGATGATGCGATCTCACTAGCAGTAAGAATAGATCGCCGTATTCGTTATCAAAGGCAAGCTCATGGTAGACACTCTGTGAGGTCTGTTCCTGTCACCTCTCCTACCCCTTCTCTTCCTCAGGATGAGCTGATGCAGATTGGACATTCAAAATTGTCAGAGGTCGAGAAAAATCAGAGACGGTTGGAGGGGCTCTGTCTATATTGCACAGAAAAAGGCCATATAGTACAGAACTGTCCTAAGAAGGCGGAAAACTCTGCCGCCTAGGAGTAGCTAGAGGTACTACCCTAGGCGAGCCAGTGTTACCTCTACTTGATAATCGGTTACTACTCCCTTTATCTATTTCCTGGGAAGATCAAGTCCGGTCAACCCAGGCATTTATAGACTCGGGTTCAGCCGCCAATTTTATAGATTATGATTTTGTTCAGAAATTGGGGATTCCCCTGCTCCCCTTAGACAGACAGATTGTTCTCACTGCAGTGGATGACTCTCCACTTCAAGGGAGTAAGCCCCTGTCTCAAACTCCAGATTTTTTATGTCATATGGGGGTATTGCATAGAGAACGAATACAATTTTTTGTGCTTAAATTGGCCACTTCCACTGTAATCCTTGGGATGCCGTGGCTGCAAAAGCATTCTCCTCAGATAGACTGGAGCTTCGGCCAGTTGTTAAGCTGGTCTTCCTTTTGCCATCATCATTGTATGGAGAAAGTTGCTATTTGCACCACCAGGATTCAGGTGGAAGGGTTACCTGCACAATATGCAGAATTCGCTGATGTTTTTTGTCCTAAGTCGGCAGACAAACTTCCCCCACACAGAAGTTTTGACTGCCCCATTGAGTTAAGGCCTGGTTGTATGCCCCCTAGAGGTCATTTGTATAACCTGTCTGCTCCTGAAAAACTCGCTATGCAGGACTACATTAAAGAAAACCTTGCCAAAGGTTTCATCCATTCTTCTAAGTCTCCGGCCGGAGCTGGGTTCTTTTTTGTTCATAAAAAGGACGGTGGGCTTCGCCCCTGCATAGATTATCGAGAACTGAATAAAATTACCATAAAGAATCGTTACCCACTCCCGTTAATTGACGACTTGTTCTCCCAGGTTACTGATGCATGTGTCTTTTCTAAACTTGATCTAAAAGGGGCATACAACCTGGTACGCATAAGGGAGGGTGACGAATGGAAGACGGCATTTAACACACCTGACGGGCACTACGAGTACCTTGTTATGCCCTTCGGGTTGTGTAACGCTCCTGCCGTCTTCCAGGAGTTGGTCAATGAGATTTTCCGAGAGGTCCTGGGACAATTCGTCTTGGTATATCTGGACGACCTACTGATTTTCTCACTGTAATGCTATGTTTTTGGCGTTGCTAAGGCCTCACACTCGACTCACACCAGCCTACAGGCTGGGTAAATACATAGCTTACAACTTCACACTGTATTAGGATATTTATTCAATTATTTACATTATTTACAGGTATAGCAGTGAATCATGGATAAGTAATAGAGTAAAAAAATCAATACATTACCGGATATTGCATCATCACTCCGTATCGGGGGACCAGCGATCGTCAGGAGGCAGCGCATACACAACATCACACAACTCGTCAGTAGTGGAGAGTCCCATCAGAGCAAGGGAAATCTCTCTTTCTTATACTCATAGCTCCACCCATTTTCCCTATTGCACCCTGGGGGTGCTCAGGCACGAGCTTCACTACGGTTGGATGACTTATAGTCAATATTTTCATAAACAGAACTAGTTCTGGTTAAGTCGTGCAATCCCTGAAACAGTTAATTCAGGGTTACGCGCTTATTGCAACACAATGTTATATAACCATATCACGTGCCACGCATGCTCAGTACTTGCTGTGATAGGATATAGTCGGCCATCAGCCTATCCACAACTTGGAAATATGATTCATACCTCGTGATCACTGCGTGATTGCAGTGCAAACAACATGTTTACATAACTTGTAGTAACCTCTTGGTCTGTCCATGGTTTTCTATGGAGAATGGTGCATCACTACACTAAGAGATACAAAAATATGTCCTATCTGCCTACAGACTAGCTTCCTAATGTGTCTTTCTCCTAACAGCCAGTCATTCACACAAGCTCTTCAGACTGGTATCACACTCACCCAGTCTAGCTAAACACAGAAAACATGTGAAGTTTGTCCTGAAAAAACTGAGACAGAATTCTTTATATGCAAAAATTGAGAAATGTCTTTTTGAGGTGTCGGAAGTTCCTTTCTTGTGGTATATTATTTCAACCTCAGGACTCTCCATGGACCCCAAAAAAGTAGCTATCGTTTTGGAGTGGCCACAGCCCATGGGGCTGAAGGCACTCCAAAGATTTCTTGGCTTTGCCAATTATTACAGAAAATGTATCAAGGGATTTTCTTCTGTAGTGTCACCTCTCACTAACCTCACCAAAAAAAGGAGCTGACTTATAATTGGTCACCCGAAGCACATTCTGCTTTTTCATCTCTGAAGAACTTGTTTTGCTCCACTCCTATTTTGCGGCATGTCGATGTCGCTTGTCCCTTTATAGTTGAGGTGGATGCATCAGAGATTGGGGTCAGGGTTGTGCTGTCTCAACACTCGGGTTTCCAGGGCAGATTGCATCCATGTGCCTTCTTCTCATGTAAATTCTCTCTCGCGGAGAGAAATTACGATATCGGTAACCGAGAGCTGTTAGCCATTAAACTCGCGTTTGAGGAATGGCGTCATTGGCTCGAGGGGGCAGAACACATGATTACAGTCTATACTGACCACAAAAATTTGGAATATATTGAAGGGGCCAAGAGGCTTAGTCCTCGACAGGCCCGCTGGTCATTATACTTTTCGAGATTCAGATTTATCATCACGTATAAGCCAGGGAGTAAAAATGTCAAGGCAGATGCCCTGTCTAGATGTTTTGAGCCCGAGACAGTACAGCCACCAACTCCTAAGAACATACTGCCAGAAAAAGTTGTCGTGGCAGCCACCGAGACCTGGGAGGATTGGTCGCTTACTTTGGGGCCCTATCAACAGGATGTTCCTGAGGGGAAACCTGACGGAGTTCTATTTGTGCCACTTCATTTTCGTCTACAAATTTTACAATTGTTTCATGCACATAAAAATGCAGGGCATCCTGGGGTGGCCAGAACGCAGGATCTATTGTCTAGGTGTGTGTGGTGGCCATCACTGGTCCTAGATTGTAGGGAGTTTGTCAGAAACTGTACAGTTTGTGCCAGAAATAGGCCATCCAGACAGGCTCCTGTGGGCACCCTTCAGTCTTTGCCAGTACCTGAGGAACCATGGACCCATTTGTGGGCGAACTCCCCAGGTCCGAGGGGAAAACAGTCATATGGGTGGTAGTCGACAGGTTCAGCAAAATGGCTCACTTTATTCCACTGGACGGACTCCCCTCTGCTCAGGAACTGGTGGATCTCTTCATTCAACACATTCTCCGCCTACATGGCATACCAGAAAATGTGGTGTCAGATAGGGGAGTCCAGTTTGTGTCCAAATTCTGGAGAGCCTTTTGTCATCATCTTGGAATGAACCTGTCATTTTCCTCCGGCTACCACCCACAGACCAATGGGCAAACTGAGAGGGTTAATCAGTCTTTAGAGCAGTTCCTTAGATGCTATGTGGCTGACGCACAGTTAGAATGAGCAAAGTTCTTGCCATTCACAGAATTTGCGCATAACAACCTGAAAAGTTCCTCTTCAGGCTTTTCTCCCTTTCAGGTGGTGACGGGAAGATCTCCCAAATTCTATCCATTGCCAGTGGTATCTTCTCCTTTCCCTGCTCTGGAAGAGTGGCGGGGATCTTTTAAGGAGATTTGGACCATGGTCAAAAGGAACCTGGAAAAGGCCTTTCAGGCCCAGAAGAAGCAGGCTGATAGAAAGCGATCTGTAGAGTGGGACTTTGTACCCAGAGACATGGTGTGGGTTTCTACCCGACATCTGGCGCTGAAACAGCCATCAGCAAAATTGGGCCCCAGATTTATAGGCCCATACCCCGTGTCTAAAAAGATTAATAATGTCACTTATGTCATTTCACTACCACCCAGTATGAGAGGTGTTAAGTCATTCCATGTGTCTTTATTGAAGCCAGCTGTGTATGTGGATTCCTCTCCCCCCCCCCACCCCCAGATGATTGATGGGGAACCTGAGTATGAGATTGAGCGGATTTTGGATTCTCGGCGGGTTCGTAACTCGGTACAGTACCTTGTTCATTGGAAGGGGTATGGGCCTGAGGCGAGATCTTGGGTGCCGGGTCATCGCATGCATGCTGAGGAACTTAGGAAAAAGTTTCATGAGTGCATCCTGAGAAGCCATGCAGGACGTGTCCAGAGTCCACGCCTCAGGGGGGGTACTGTAACAAACGTTGGAGAGGCAGCTGCGGTGAACAGCGCTACCACCGTGGCTGCCTCCAGCTCCCTGTCTAGCAATATATCCATGCCTCGGGCGTCTAGCACGCCGAGGACGGGTCTGTCGGCTGCACATAGGGTTGCTTTGTCGTGTGCGCGCGCACACAGACGGGACCTTTATGCGGGGAGGAGGCGCGTCAGCTGAGCGGCCGGTCAGCTGACGTCAGAGGAGACGCTCGCTCTCCTCATTGGCTGATAGGAGGGGGCGTGCCAGAAGTATCTCCTCTGCTTCATAAACCTAGCTGAATCACTCGCAACTTGTCTGCTGTCGCGAATACTTGGTGTTAGTGCTCAGACCCTTAGATAGTTCCGGTGTGCTTTGATCCGGGAGGAAACCGGGGATTTCACACAAGATAGGAATTGTTTGATAGCCTTAAAGATTATTCATTACTGTGTTATTATCTGTGCATGACTCTGGCTCGTTTTGACTACTCTTCTGCTTAGTGAATCCGTACCTCTGCCCATCTGATCTTGCTGCCGACTCTGCCTGTTTATACTTTCCTGTCTCTGCCTTCCGATTTTGTACTGCATCTGTCTGTCTGTTGCCAACCCGATCTGTCTGACTACTCTACTCTCACCAGAGGGCCCTTTACTCTGGTGAGAGGCACTGTACTGTTAGTACCTAGAGATGTCCCAAATGGTTCGCCGGCGAACGGTTCCCGGCGAACTTCGGTGGTTCGCATTCGCCTGCCAAAGGCGAACTTTCCCTGAAGTTCGATTCGCCCCATAAAGCTCTATTGAGCAAAACTTTGACCCTCCACATCACAGTCAGCAGGCACATTGTTGCCAATCAGACTGCACTCACTCTTGGAGCCCCACCCCTTATACAAGGCAAGGTCCTTGTGCCGTTTGACTCACTCATCTGCCTACACTAATTACCCTCCTCCTTCCTCCTACCCTCGGGAGGAGGGTCTCATCTGCCTGGGAATTACAGTATTTCAAAAGCCAGCTTACATACCGTGGCTGGGAATTGAATCCAGATCTCAGTGTATGGTAGGTAACTAACATATCCATTATACCACCAACACTACTAGCTGAAGCTAGCCTAGCATGGACCATTTATGCTCAATCCAAAAGAAAAATTAGACAAGACAAGACAAATAAAATTTAGATCACACTTTTCTCCTGGCAGACTCAAAGCACCAGATCTGCAGCCACTAGGGCACGCTCTATAGGCAGTAGCAGTGTCAGGAGGACTTGCCTAAGGTCTCCTACTGAATAGGTGCTGGCTTACTGAACAGACAGAGCTGAGATTCGAACCCTGGTCTCCTGTGTCAGAGGCAGAGCCCTTAGCCATTACACCATCCAGCCACTGCTTAAGGATTTGTAGCCAGGCATGGCCTTGCCTTTTGTGTTCAACAGTTGTCCAAAGAGAACCCTAGATAGCCAGGTAGATCTCTCTCTCTCTCTCTCTCTCTCTCTCTCGTAGGGATGGTCACCGCTTTCCGCGGAATTGTATTTTTGAGCATAAATGGATTGAGCATAAATGGTACATGCTAGGCTGGCTTCAGCATGTAGTGTTGGTGGCACAGTGCCACTGTACCACCAACACTACATGCTGAAGCCAGCCTAGCATGTACCATTTATGCTCAATCCATTTATGCTCAAAAATACAATTCTGCGGAAAGCAGTGACCATCCCTACTAGAGAGAGAGAGAGAGATGAATCTACCTGGCTATCTGGGGTTCTCTTTGGACAACTGTTGAACACAAAAGGCAAGGCCATGCCTGGCTACAAATCCTTAAGCAGTGGCTGGACGGTGTAATGGTTAAGGGCTCTGCCTCTGACACAGGAGACCAGGGTTTGAATCTCGGCTCTGTCTGTTCAGCAAGCCAGCACCTATTCAGTAGGAGACTTTAAGCAAGTCTTCCTAAGACTGCTACTGCCTATAGAGCATGCCCTAGTGGCTGCAGCTCTGGTGCTTTGAGTCCGCCAAGAGAAAATCACGATATAAATGTAATTTTTCTCTTGACAACTGTTGAACACAAAAGGCAAGGCCATGCCTGGCTACAAATCCTTAAGCAGTGGCTGGATGGAGTAATGGTTAAGGGCTCTGCCTCTGACACAGGAGACCAGGGTTTGAATCACGGCTCTGTCTGTTCAGTAAGCCAGCACCTATTCAGTAGGAGACCTTAGGCAAGTCTTCCTGCTACTGCCTATAAAGCGTGCCCTAGTGGCTGCAGCTCTGGCGCTTTGTGTCTGCCTGGAGAAAAGTGTGATATAAATGTTATTTGTCTTGTCTATTTTTTTTCTTGGATTGAGCATAAATGGTCCATGCTAGGCTAGCTTCAGCTAGTAGTGTTGGTGGTATAATGGATATGTTAGTTACCTACCATACACTGAGACCTGGGTTCAATTCCCAGCCACAGTATGTAAGCTGGCTCTTGAAATACTATAATTCCCTGGCAGATGAGACTCTCCTCCCTCCGGTAGGAGGGACTTCCTCCAGGTATTAGATGTCTTGAAATTTGTTTTATATAATTTTTCCAGCCAGTAGAAATTCTTCTACATTTTTAGGTTCGCCTCCCCATTGAAGTCTTCTGCGGTTCGCAAACTTTTTCGCGAACTTTTGCAAACCGAAAATCGGAGGTTCGCGACATCACTATTAGTACCCACCAGCTCCTCTGGTGAGGTATTGCTAAACCTATCAGTACTACTGTTGCACCAATCACACATTGCTATTTGTTGTCACATCAGCTTCTGATATACCGGTATTATAGGTGATTCTGCAGATCACCATATAATCAGGTATATATCTGCATTATAGGTGATACTGCAGATCACCTAATAATCAGAATTCTGTTCCTTGCTGACACAAATCGTTACACTATTCAAATATAAAAGATTATCCGCCTCAGACACTGAGGCGCCAGGTGTTACCCAGACCGAATGCTGTTGTGTGCTTCTGTTTTGTATTGCCTGAGGAAGCGGGTCTAAGCCTGCGAAACGCGTTGCAACCCCCTTGAAGTATACCAATAAATTCATTTTATATTTGAATAGACAGTTTTTGTTTCTGCTTACAGGAGGTAAGTCCACTGCTGTCTCCAAAGCAATTTTATACTTTTTATCGTATTGATTTTATCCTGTTGGCACCTCTGTTCCTTTCTACATAGCAATCATTATCCACCCTTGGTGAAGGGGGATACCCCCTTTTTTTCCAATCTTCAGATAGCGACTTCTTATTCCTGAGTGAGGACAGGATAATCTCCTCACCTGCCTATACAGTGGTTGCATGCATGTAACCCTGGTTTGTGAGTATATTCTTGTACTCTTTACATTTATCCAACTTGTCAGTGCATACTACACTATATTGGGCTCTCGGTTTTCCTTTTCTACCACTATGCCACCGTGTATGCCACATCATTATAGCTTTAGTTATAGGTGGCCATTTATTGTTCCATATGTAACGAAAGATAGCCCGTTGGAGGGAGACAATATCGTCTGTTCTAACAGTGATGGGTAAGACCCTAAAAAATAGGTAATTCTTGGGAGCAGCATCATTTTGACTGCTGTTATGCTACCAGACCATGAAATTTGTGGAACATACCAATCGAGAAGGTGCGTAGTAACCATAATAAGTTATTGGGACATTGAGGGCCACTATGGTGGGGCACAAGACAGGAAGTCAAGCAACCCCAGCATGATGGAGCTTGGACCCCGAGGCTATAAAGCATCCAGCCACAGGCTAGATCAAAGTGTAGTGTGGCACATAAGAGTGCATTGCCAGACAATCAATACTGCAAGGGACACAAAATAGCATAATTAAGTAAAGTGCTCAGACCCTCTGTTAGTTATATGGAAAACCATAAGAAACAAAATGAGCAATTAGGACATTGAGGGCCATCATGCTGGGCTGCAAGACATAAGTTCAGGCCAACACAGCATGGCGGAGCTCAGACCCAGAACGATAGCATAATTTATTTATAACTGTGAGGACATCAGAGCAATATTAAATATTAAAGAGAAACTCCAACCAAGAATTGAACTTTATCCCAATCAGTAGCTGATACCTTCTTTTACATGAGAAATATAATGCTTTTCACAAACAGACCATCAGGGGGCGCTGTGTGACTGATTTTGTGCTGAAACCCCTCCCACAAGAAGCTCTGAGTACCGCAGTACTTTTGGCAGTTTGTTACAATGTAACAAGGCTCACAGACAGGAATTAGCTGTTTACAGCTGTCTCTAACAGCCAAAACAGCTAGCAGCAGCTACATAACCTGCCCACAGTAAAAATGTCACCATGTAATAAATGTCAGAATGTAAATTGGGGAGAGGAAAGATTTTACAATGAGCAAACACTGACTAAATCATTTATACATAATTGTAAAAATGAAGCACTTTTTTTATTACATTATTTTCACTGGAGTTCCTCTTTAAAGAGCCCAAATCCCACCCAATGTAGAATATAAGAGCACGTCGCCATACAATCAAGATTGCATGAGCCAGTAGCGTAGTAAATTAGAGGGCTCATACCTTCAATATTATAGAGAACCATAAGAAACAAGATAAGCAATTAAGACGTTGAAGGCCACCACGCCGGGCTGCAAGACATAAAATCAAGCCACCACAGCATGGCGGAGCCTGGACATTGGGCTATAGCATCATTTGTTCATAACTGTAAAAACATTATTACATATTGGAGAGCTCAAACCTTTAATTAGGTAAATATCTATGTCTGGCAAGATAAATAAATGTACATTCAGGGCCACCATGCTGGGCTACAAGACAGAAAGCCAAGCCACCTCAGCATGGTGGAGCTTGTACCCCGAGTAGCATCAGATCGGAACAATCAAGCAAAGGGAGGTAGGTTAAGTTATAAAGTTCCTCTGGATATTAAAAGAATATCACCAAGTCTCTGCTGCCTGCGTGCAGATAATACCTTTGTAACTCCTTTTCGCACTTTTCCAATAAAGTTGACGTGTTAAGTAAAAAATATATATATATATATAAAACCATGTATTTATTGTAGTGAGAGTCACAGAGGAGTGTGTGGTGGTAAGGCGCACACATTTTCAAATGGATAGAGATTCCCCGTAGGCACTGTGGATAAGATAAGATAACAGACATCCCAACTTCCCGCCAAAGGGCCAAGCGGCTGTAAGACAACTCCGACCAATGGGGAGAAATCAGGCATACAAGCAAGTTTTCCTTTTTTCCAAACAAGAGCAAAGCTGGGTCTATTGAAGAAATACGTATTGTGCAAAGTAAAGGGGGAACCCTTAAAGTTCAGATATTACAGTAGCCATAAGTATAATAACCTATGGATAATAACCTATGGATCCACGTGAAGTATGCAAGGTTTGATAGGTAGCAGGGTTGTGAGTGCTGCAGCATTAAACAGCTAATCAGCATCATCAATCATCAATCTTCTGCATTGTATTGTGTAGTAACATAAGTTAGTAAAACATGGCGGCTTATTACTTGGGAGATCCAAAGTCAGTTATGATGTACCAGTGAAACCAGCAAAAAAAACACCAGCCCAAAGTTGAGAACCGTAGCCATATGAGCTTCAAAGTAGTGAACAAAAAGATTGATGATAAATGTGTAGAGATGGCCCGAACGGTTCGCCGGCGAACAGTTCCAGGCGAACTTCCGGGGTTCGGGATCGCGGAGAACCGCAAACTTTTCTGGAAGTTTGGTTTGCCCCCATAGTGCATCATGAGGGTCAAATTTGACCCTTTACATCACAGTCAGCAGGCACATTTTAGCCAATCAGGCTACACTCCCTCCTGGAGCCACTCCCCCCCTTATAAAAGGCAGGCAGCATCAGGCATTTTACTCATGTGCCTGCATTAATTAGAGAAGGGAGAGCTGCTGTGCAGAGACTTATAGGGAAAGCTTATTTAGGCTCTTGTAGGCCTGTTAGCTTGCTCCTTGCTGATTCTTATTGCTAAAAAAGCACCCCTCAACAGCTCTTTTGAGAGCTAATCTTGTACTTGTGATTTTTTTTTTTTTGTGACCCACTTGCATTATATACAGCCCTGTCAGTCAGTCGCAGCTGGCCTTTGGCCCCTTGGTGGTATAATTACTACTGTGCCAGGTGCACATTATAATACCCATCACTGCATATAACTACCTGTTGTTCACAGTGCACCCACCTACCTACGTGAGCGCACGCAGTGTCACTGTGCCTGTCCGGTACCTGTCTGTTTGTGACAGGTGCACATTGTAATACCCATCACTGTATATTCACTTGTTCACTTCAGTGCAACCACCTACCTATGTGAGCGCACGCAGTGTGATATTTAATACCACCAGTCACTGTACCTGTTCACGGTACGTGTGTGTGTGTGACAGGTGCACATTGGTAATACCCATCACTGCATATACCTACCTGTTGTGTTCAGTGCACCCACCTACCTACGTGAGTGCATGAAGTGTGATATACCACTCTGTGCATACCTGTTAACTGCACCTGTGTGACTGCACATTTTATTAGTCAAGTCAGTGCATACCTTTCACTTCATCCCCCCCAATATGGACAAAACAGGTAGAGGCAGAGGTAGAGGCAGACACAGAGAAAGGCCGCCCGGCAGGTCTGTGCGAGGACGTGCTGATGTGATTTCATGCGGCCCTGGACCAAAGTACAGTGCTCAGAAGAAGGCACGTCCCATCAACTCCCAAGATTGTCAGGACGTGGTTGACTATTTAACACAGAACACCTCATCTTCCGCAGCCACCAGCGCTACTACAAGCACCACATCCGCTGCATTTGACTGTTCGCAAGAGTTATTTGGTGGGGAAATCACTGATGCACAGCCATTATTGTTACAAACAGATGAAGGTGCTAAGCAAGTTACACCACTTCATATGTCTGAATTAGGCGACACTATGGACGTAATGTGTGAGGAGGAGGATGATGGAGTACCTGCTGTTGGTGCAGTTTTGGAGGTGTCTGAGGCAAGCGAAGCTGGGCAGGATGATTATGATGATGAGGATGATATGGATGCCACGTATGTTCCCAATAGAGGAGATGAACATGGGGACTGTTCGGAGGGGGAGTCAGAGAGGAGTAGAAGAAGACGAGTTCCTGAAAGAAGCAGGGGGAGCTTGTCATCAGAAGCAGCTGGTGGCAGTGTCCGGCGCCATGTAATGCCACCCATGGACAGCCAGCCAACATGCCCTTCAACGTCAGCTGCTGAGGCCACCATAGTGCCCACACCCCAGGCCTCAGCGGTTTGGAAATTTTTTAGTGTGTCTGCCGTAGATCAGAGCGATGCCATCTGTTCTCTATGCCTCCAAAAATTGAGCCGTGGAAAGGCCAACATCCACGTAGGGACAAGTGTCTTATGAAGGCACATTGAGAAAAGGCACAAACTGCAGTGGGAAGTGCACCAGGGTAAAAGCAGCACACAAAAGAAAAGCCACCCTCCTTCTCCTCTTCCTCCTTGAGGTGCAGCATCTTCAGCCGCTTTCTCCCTTGCACCTTCACAGCCACCCTCCTCCACTCCGCCTCTGACCTTGAGCAGTTCCTGCTCCTCTGCCCACAGCAGCCAGGTGTCTGTGAAGAAAATCTTTGAGCGGAAGAAGCCAATGTCTGCCAGTCACCCCCTTGCCTGGCGTCTGACAGCTGGCTTGGTGGAACTGTTAGCTTGCCAGCTGTTACCATACCAGCTGGTGGACTCTTAGGCCTTCTGTAAATTTGTGGCCATTGGGACACCACCGTGGAAGATACCAGGCCGCAATTATTTCTCTAAAAAGGCGATATCCACACTGTACCGTGAAGTTGAGAGGCAAGTAGCATCATCTCTGGCACACAGCATTGGGTCAGGGGTCCACCTGACCACGGATGCCTGGTCTGCCAAGCACGGTCAGGGCAGGTACATTACTTACACAGCCCATTGCGTCAACCTGGTGACCGATGGCAAGCAGGGAGTACGTGGCTGTGCAGCGGACAAACTGCTACCTCCTCTCCTCCTGCTACATCCTCTTCACTGCCATCATCCTCCTCCTCCTTGGCTGAGTGGCAGTTCAACTCTACTGGTGCTGCGATCTCCTCTCCAGTTACACAGCCCCAGCTCCTCAGGGCCTATGCTGCATGCCAGGTACGACAGTGTCAGGCCATCTTAGACATGTCTTGCCTCAAAGCGGAGAGTCACACTGGAGCAGCTCTCCTGGCTGCTCTTAAACAGGTGGATCAGTGGCTGACCCCGCACCAGCTGGAGATCAGCAATGTGGTGTGTGACAACGGCAGCAATCTCATTTCCGCTTTGAATTTGGGAAAGCTGATACATTGTACCCTGCATGGCACATATGCTGAATCTAAATGCAAAGAGAGCAAAAAACTGGCACTAAATGCGGCAGGGATGGATCCCAGGTCACACTGGGCTTACCTGCAGCGTGCTCCAATGCAGTACACAATCCAGGTCAAATGAAGAAAAAAGATGGGCACCGCTGCATAAAATACCCTTTATTGTGACCGGGTTGACACAATGGTTACAGCAGTGGGGGGAGGAAAGTTGTCTGACAGCTGTTTTGCAAGGGTTAACCTTGCTTCATCAGATGAAGCAAGGTTAACCCTTGTGAAACAGCTGTCAGACAACTTTCCTCCCCTCACTGCTGTAACCATTGTGTCAACCCGGTCACAATAAAGGGTATTTTATGCAGCAGTGCCCATCTTTTTTCTTCATTTGACCTGGACCCGCAACGTAACATCTTAAGAACTGCTCCAATGACTGATTGATCCGTTCAGTCTGCCCATTGGTCTGTGGGTAGTAGCCTGACGAGAATGACAGCTTCATGCCCATTTGGTGGCAAAATGCCCTCCAGAATCTAGAGATGAATTGGACTCCCCGATCTGACACTATGTTTTCCGGAATGCCATGCAGCCGGAAAACGTGGACGATGAACAAGTCTCCTCCCCCCACTGCTGTAACCATTGTGTCAACCCGGTCACAATAAAGGGTATTTTATGCAGCAGTGCCCATCTTTTTTCTTCATTTGACCTGGATATGCTGAATCTAGTCATTCAAAGATTTGTGTCAAAGTACCCAGGCTTAGAGGACATCCTGAAGCAGGCCAGGAAGTTGTGTGGGTATTTTAGGCGGACTTACACGGCCATGGCACGCTTTGCCCGATATTCAGCGGAGAAACAAGTTGCCGGTGAGACGCCTGATTTGCGATAGCTCGACTCGCTGGAATTCAACCCTCCTTATGTTCTCTCGCCTGCTACAACAGTAGAAAGCCATCAACCAGTACCCCTACAACTACAGTAGAAGGACACAGTCTGGGGAGATGGGGATGTTCTGGCCCAACAACTGGACACTCATGTGAAATGCATGCAGGATCATGTGACCGTTTGAGGAGGTGACCAACCTGGTTGGTCGCAGTGAAGGCACCATCAGCGACATGATTCCGTATGCTTAGTTCCTGGAGTGTGCCGTGCGTTGAGTGGTGGATCAAGCTGGGGAGGAGCGTGAACAGGAACAGTTACGGGAGGAAGCATTGTGGGATCAATTCTCATCAGAACCAGATGCTTCCTGAACACCTGTGGCAGCACAGAAGGGGAAGGAGGAAGAGAAGGAAGAGTCGTGTGGGGAAGAGGAGTCAGACTCGGATGATGAGGAAGGTGTTTCTTTGGAGGAGGAGGCGGCGGCAGAAGAACAACCGCAGCAGACGTCGCAGGGGGTTTATGCTGCTCAACATTCCCGTGGTATTGTTCGTGGCTGGGGGGAGGAGGAGGACTTACCTGACGTCACTGAGGAAGAGCAAGAGGAGTGTAACGATCGGTGTAACACAGAGAGGATCTGATTACCAGTGATCTGCAGTATCACTGGGAATACAGATATATACCAGATTATTGATGATCTGCAGTATCACCGATAATCAGATATATAGGCTAACCTCTGGACACCTGAGTAGAGTAGTAGTGTTTGGTGCAACAGTGATACTTAGAGGACTAGGCCTCAGGGCAGTAAGGAGTACTGCACAAATTCCTTCCGAAGACCTGAACTCTCCCGGAGGGAGGAGTCAGGCTGAGAGTAGGAAGGACAACCTAGAGTGACACTCAGGAGGGAGTGTCACTACCAGGACTGGGAACCGCCTCTGACAGTAAGGTCGGTTCTCGAGGTCGGACAAACCAGGTCGTAACCACACAGACAGACACAGTACAGATTCAGAAGGCAGATGTGGGGTCAAATAAACAAGCAGGGTTCGGCAACAGGGTATCAGAAATATCGAGGTACAGAATCAGGAGGCAGATGCAGAGTCTTAGGGCGAGCCGGGGTTCGGCAACAGAGTATCAGAATAGCAAGGTACAGGATCAGAGTTCAGAAGAATAGTCAGGCAAGCAGAAGGTTAAACAGATGACACAGTATAATTTCCTAACGCTAAGGTGTGAGATCCGTGGCCGTCAATACCTTTGGAAACTATGCTAGAACACAGATACAGACAGGTCTGAGTGCTACCACGTTGTGTTCGCAACGCCAGACAACCAGCAACTGAACAGCCAGCAGTATATATACACAGCTACTCTCCAGCACCTTCCTTAGTGCTGGACCAATGAGAGGACACAGAATTGTCAGCTGACCAGCTTGGTCAGCTGACCTACTTCTGGCTGCCATATAAGTTTTGCCTCTCTGCGCGCACGCGGGTCATTCTGAATCTTGGTGGACTATCACTCCCAGCCACACCAGTACTGTCTTGCAATGTGCTTGCTCACTCGTGTGCGGGGTTGGTCGCACCGCCATCAGCCCCGGCGGCGGCCTCCCCGCGCTGGGTCAGACTACTCGAAACAGGCCTATGCGCGCTAACCGCCGCGTCGGACGCGGCGGTTTTTCCGCGTTCCGCCACGCCATGCGCGGAAAGAGCCGCCTCCCGCTGACTCATGGCAGCAGCTCTTCCGCGTTTCTTCACAGTACCCCCCCCCCCCCCCCCCCCGAGGAGTGGACTCCGGACAGCTCCTTCCAGGCTTTTCTGGATGTAAAGTGTGGAACTCCTTCTTCAATTTATCAGCATGCATGCGGCCCTCAGGTACCCACATTCTTTCCTCAATACCATACCCCTTCCAGTGCACTAGATATTGTACTGCGTTCTGTACTATACGTGAGTCCAAAATTTTCTTTACTTCATACTCAGGTTGGCTATCCACCATCACAGGAGGAGGAGGAGTGGGACCCACATGGACCGCTGGCTTGAGCAAAGACACGTGAAAGGATCTTACCCCACGCATGCTGGCAGGAAGATCAACGGTATAAGTAACATTGTTGATCTTCCTGGCTACCGGGAATGGACGCACAAACCTGGGGCCGAGCTTGTCTGAGGGTTGTCTCTGGGTCAAGTGACGCGTGGACACCCAAACCAAGTCTCCTGGCTGGAACCTCCACTCTGACGAGCGTCTCTTGTCAGCTTGACCCTTTTGACTCTGAAATGCTCTTTCCAAAATATCTTTCACCTTCCACCAGATGTCTTTAAATGCCCTCTGCCAGGCCTCCAGAGTCGGAAATGGAGTGGAGGCTACTGATAAAGGGGAGAATTTGGGCGATCTCCCTGTCACTACCTGGAACGGAGAAAAACCAGAAGAAGAACTCTTTAAATTGTTCTGTGCAAATTCTGCGAAGGGCAGAAATTTTACCCAGTCATTCTGTGCCTCCGCAACGTAACATCTTAAGAACTGCTCCAATGACTGATTGATCCGTTCAGTCTGCCCATTGGTCTGTGGGTGGTAGCCTGACGAGAATGACAGCTTCATGCCCATTTGGTGGCAAAATGTCCTCCAGAATCTAGAGATGAATTGGACTCCCCGATCTGACACTATGTTTTCCGGAATGCCATGCAGCCGGAAAACGTGGACGATGAACAAGTCGGCCAATTCCTGGGCCGAGGGGAGTCCTTTTAAGGGCACGAAATGGGCCATCTTGCTGAAGCGGTCGACTACCACCCAAATAACCGACATGCCCTCAGACCTGGGGAGCTCACCCACAAAATCCACGAGAGAAGTAGGCACACGGGTGCATTCGACCCTGCAAGCCTGACCGCTGAGACAGCACAGCCCCCACCCCGACCTCTGAGGTATCCACCTCAACAACAAAGGGGAATGAAGTGTCCACGTGTCTTAGGATGGGTGCAGAGCAAAATAGATCCTTCAGGGTGGAGAAAGCTTGTAGGGCCTCAGGAGGCCAATGGGTGGTATCTGCCCCTTTTTTGGTGAGACTGGTGAGGGGTGCAATGACTGAGGAGTACCCTTTAATGAACCTTCTATAGTAGTTTGCGAAGCCTAAAAACCACTGAAGAGACTTCAACCCAACTGGCTGAGGCCATTCTAGGACCGCGGAAACCTTAGTAGGGTCCATAGACAGGCCTGAGGTGGAGATAATGTATCCCAGAAAGGTGACAGATGTTACTTCGAAGATACATTTCTCCAGTTTAGCGTAAAGTGAGTTCCTCCTCAGTTTGTCCAACACAAATCTTACATGGGTCCTATGCTCGGCGAGAGTGTTGGAGAAAATAAGTATATCATCTAGATATACTAGAACGAATCTCCCCAACACCTCCCTGAAGGCCTCATTGATAAGTTCCTGAAAAACGGCTGGGGCATTACATAACCCGAAGGGCATCACCAAGTATTCGTAATGCCCGTCGGGCGTGTTAAAGGCCGTTTTCCACTCATCGCCCTTTCTTATACGTATCAGGTTGTACGCGCCCCGTAAGTCTAATTTCGAAAAGATCTTAGCGTTGGTGACCTGTGTGAATAAATCGTCTATCAGAGGCAGCGGATAGCGATTCTTCACCGTAATCTTATTCAGGCCCCTGTAATCAATGCAGGGCCGCAGGCCTCCATCTTTTTTCTTAACAAAAAAGAAACCTGCCCCAGCAGGCGACCGGGACGGGCGAATGAAACCCTTGGCCAGATTTTCACGGATGTATTCTTGCATGGCCAATTTTTCGGGCCCAGATAAATTGTACAAATGGCCCCGGGGGGGGCATACAACCTGAACGGAGATCGATGGGACAGTCAAAAGGGCGATGTGGGGGTAACTTGTCTGCTGCCTTGGGACAAAATACATCAGAATACTCCAAATACTGTTCAGGAACCCCCTCCACCTGAATCCTGGTTTGGCCCAAACTCACCTTTCCTAAACATTGCTGAAAACAACGATCTGACCAGGAAATTAATTGACCGGTGGCCCAATTAATGTGTGGAGAATGAAGGCGTAGCCATGGCATGCCAAGTATAATAGTGGAAGTAGTCATGTGTAATACGAAAAACTAACTTCTCCCAATGTAGAACCCCCACAGTGATTCCCACCTCTGGTGTCTGAGACAGTGGACGATTCTTCTGCAGAGGTGAATCGTCCACTGCCGTGACCTGAATGGGTAGTTCCACCGCAATGAGCGGAATACCCAATCTCTTAGCGAACTCAAAATCCATAAAATTAGCCGCGGAGCCTGAATCAACAAAGGCTTCCGTGGCCTCGGTCTTATCGTCCCATGTAACAGTACAGGGAAAAAGCAACCGCTTTTCTTCTAGGGGTACGAGTCGGGCGCCTAGGGTGTTACCCCCTACAACTCCTAGGCGTAGCGTTTCCCGGCTTATTGGGACAGTTTCATACTCTATGCCCCCCTTCAGCGCAATACAGACACAGTTGTTCCGTCATTCTCCGTCTTCTTTCCACCTGGGTCAGTTTTGACCGACCAATCTGCATCGGCTCAGGTGGAGGCAGGACCGGAGAAGATGAGACGGGAGGAGATGGTGTCACTAGGGGTGCAGCGAAAGATGTCACCCTGACACGATGACTGCCCCTGGTCAGTTTCTGATGGCGTAGCCTGCGGTCGATACGAATGGCCGGTGAAATGGCCTCATCGATCGTTTTGGGCTCGGGCTGACTCAACATCAAATCGGAAACCTCATCAGACAAGCCTGACAAAAAACAATCTAAGAGGGCATAGGTGTCCCACCTGGCTGAAACTGACCACCTCCTAAATTCTGCCGTGTAATCTTCAACCGGACCCTTGTCTTGACGCAAAAGTTTGAGCTTACGCTCAGAGGTCGAGGCAAGATCTGGGTCGTCGTAGATTACTGCCATGGCTTTAAAGAATTCCTCCACATTGGTTAGGGCTGAATCTCCGGTGGGCAAACTGTACGCCCATGTCTGAGAGTCGCCATATAACAAAGTTTTAATAAATGTGACCCTTTGGGCCTCAGTACCTGAGGATCGGGGTCTCAACTCAAAATAAGCTAACACTCTACTCCTAAAATTACGGAAGTCAGATCTGTGGCCAGAAAACCGTTCAGGAACAGGCATACGAATGTCTATACTAGGAGGGGATCGCACCTCATCCACTGACGTCTGGAGGGTTTGTACCGACCCTGATAGGGCATCAATTAAGGCTTTATGACTACCCAGTACTTGATGGATGTTATCCACCGAAGTGGCAAGTACACCCAGAGGATCAGTGCATGCGTCCATCTTGTCTTTTTGGTCTGGCGTTCTGTAACGATTGGTGTAACACAGAGAGGATCTGATTACCAGTGATCTGCAGTATCACTGGGAATACAGATATATACCAGATTATTGATGATCTGCAGAATCACCGATAATCAGATATATAGGCTAACCTCTGGACACCTGAGTAGAGTAGTAGTGTTTGGTGCAACAGTAATACTTAGAGGACTAGGCCTTAGGGCAGTAAGGAGTACTGCGCAAATTCCTTCCGAAGACCTGAACTCTCCCGGAGGGAGGAGTCAGGCTGAGAGTAGGAAGGACAAAATAGGAGGGAGTGTCACTACCAGGACTGGGAACCGCCTCTGACAGTAAGGTCGGTTCTCGAGGTCGGACAAACCAGGTCGTAACCACACAGACAGACACAGTACAGATTCAGAAGGCAGATGTGGGGTCAAATAAACAAGCAGGGTTCGGCAACAGGGTATCAGAAATATCGAGGTACAGAATCAGGAGGCAGATGCAGAGTCTTAGGGCGAGACGGGGTTCGGCAACAGAGTATCAGAATAGCAAGGTACAGGATCAGAGTTCAGAAGAATAGTCAGGCAAGCAGAAGGTCATAACAGATGATACAGTATAATTTCCTAACGCTAAGGTGTGAGATCCGTGGCCGTCAACACCTTTGGAAACTATGCTAGAACACAGATACAGACAGGTCTGAGTGCTACAACGTTGTGTTCGCAATGCCAGACAACCAGCAACTGAACAGCCAGCAGTATATATACACAGCTACTCTCCAGCACCTCCCTAAGTGCTGGACCAATGAGAGGACACAGAATTGTCAGCTGACTTACTTCTGGCTGCCATATAAGTTTTGCCTCTCTGCGCTCATGCGCGTCATTCTGAATCTTGGTGGACTATCACTCAACACACACAAGCAATAGAACACAGCAGTACATGCATCCAGCTACATTTGAAATTGGTCAGCAGGTGCTCGTCAGCCAATCAGGATGCACTGTCATACACCCTTTACCTGCCATACCACATCTAGCAGCCATTAGCATTCAGGTGGGAGGCTTCAGTTGGACGCCATCGCAAGATTGCGTCGCTAGCAGGACCGCCCCGTGCAGGCATCCCTCCCACAGGGGTCCCTCCCTAACCGCTCACCTGTCCGCCATGTCCTAGAGCTGAAAGAAAACGTTTAAAAACACACGATTGGTTCACACGATGGCCAGGGGCCCCAGACCTCTCTCACTGGCCGGGGCCCCAAGGCCAACACGTGATACCTGGAGGGAAGTGCAGGTGGGCCTGGACCTCTCACACCCAGGCTCTGGACCTCTCACATCCAGAAAACCCACCAACACTGCCTCCATACTGAATGCTAAATTCAACACACACAAGCAATAGAACACAGCAGTACAAGCATCCAGCTACATTTGAAATTGGTCAGCAGGTGCTCGTCAGCCAATCAGGATGCACTGTCATACACCCTTTACCTGCCATACCACATCTAGCAGCCATTAGCATTCAGGTGGGAGGCTTCAGTTGGACGCCATCGCAAGATTGTGTCGCTAGCAGGACCGCCCCGTGCAGGCATCCCTCCCACAGGGGTCCCTCCCTAACCGCTCACCTGTCCGCCATGTCCTAGAGCTGAAAGAAAACGTTTAAAAACACACGATTGGTTCACACGATGGCCAGGGGCCCCGGACCTCTCTCACTGGCCGGGGCCCCAAGGCCAAAACGTGATACCTTGAGGGAAGTGCAGGTGGGCCTGGACCTCTCACACCCAGGCTCTGGACCTCTCACATCCAGAAAACCCACCAACACTGCCTCCATACTGAATGCTAAATTCAACACACACAAGCAATAGAACACAGCAGTACATACATCCAGCTACATTTGAAATTGGTCAGCAGGTGTTCGTCAGCCAATCAGGATGCACTGTCATACACCCTTTACCTGCCATACCACATCTAGCAGCCATTAGCATTCAGGTGGGAGGCTTCAGTTGGACGCCATCGCAAGATTGCGTCGCTAGCAGGACCGCCCCGTGCAGGCATCCCTCCCACAGGGGTCCCTCCCTAACCGCTCACCTGTCCGCCATGTCCTAGAGCTGAAAGAAAACGTTTAAAAACACACGATTGGTTCACACGATGGCCAGGGGCCCCTGACCTCTCTCACTGGCCGGGGCCCCAAGGCCAACACGTGATACCTGGAGGGAAGTGCAGGTGGGCCTGGACCTCTCACACCCAGGCTCTGGACCTCTCACATCCAGAAAACCCACCAACACTGCCTCCATACTGAATGCTAAATTCAACACACACAAGCAATAGAACACAGCAGTACATGCATCCAGCTACATTTGAAATTGGTCAGCAGGTGCTCGTCAGACAATCAGGATGCACTGTCATACACCCTTTACCTGCCATACCACATCTAGCAGCCATTAGCATTCAGGTGGGAGGCTTAAGTTGGACGCCATCGCATTTTTTTGGACTATCACTCCCAGCCACACCAGTACTGTCTTGCAATGTGCTTGCGGCCTACCCGCGCTGGGTCAGACTACTCGAAACAGGTCCACGCGCGCTAACCGCCGCGTCCGACGCGGCGGTTTTTCCGCGTTCCGCCACGCCATGCGTGGAAAGAGCTGCCTCCCGCTGACTCATGGCGGCGGCTCTTCCGCGTTTCTTCACAAGGAGATGGATAGTACGTCTTGATCCAACTTTGTGCATGTGGCGTCTTTCTTGCTGTCCAGCCTGTTGAGGGACACCCGTATAGAAAAACTCAAGGGGAATGACAATTACTGGGTGGCCATGCTACTAGACCCTCGGCATAGGCACAAAGTGGCGGACAAGGGTGATGTAACAGCACAACGCAATAAAGGTACCACTGCCAGTAATCCTTCTCCCATGTCTACGCAGGCAAGGACAGGATGCTCCAGCGATCTCATGATGATGTCAGACATGCAGACATTCTTTAGTCAAATGCCTCGCCTTAGCCCTTCGGGATCCACCCTCCACCAATGCCTGGACCGGCAGGTAGCCGACTACCTGGCCTTAAGTGTGGATGTAGACACTGTGAGCAGCGATGAACCCTTGGACTACTGGGTGCGCAGGCTTGACCTGTGGCCAGAGCTGTCACAATTTGCCATCCAACTTCTGTCTTGCCCTGCATCAAGCATCCTGTCAGAAAGGACCTTCAGCGCAGCTGGAGGCACTGTCACTGAGAAAAGAAGTCGCCTAAGTCACAAAAGTGTTCAGTACCTCACCTTTATCAAAATGAATGAGGCATGGAATACGGAGGGCTACAGCCCGACCCAAGGCTAAGTCAGTCCCCACACACAGCATCTCTGCCTGCACGCCGTGTGACTGCCTGCCCCAAGACTAAGTCGCTCCCCCCACAGCACCACTGCCCGCAGGCCGCTTGACTGCCTTCTCCGCAACCACCAACAGGGTCCGGGACTCCAGGGGAATTCCTGGACTTTTTCTGGTACGTGTACATGTCTGCCTAATTTTTCTGGCTGCACTGCAGCTGCAACAACAAAACAAAAAGCATGTACATGTGTCAATTCCCTTTCGTGATCATTACTTCGCCGCGGTGAAGGGGCTTGCGTATCACAATGAAGCAATGACCGACGGCGATATGAGCGTCTCGGAGGGGAGGGGCACACCCAAAATAATAAGGTTGTTGCTTCATTGTGGACAGACCAAATTTGATCAGCTGGACAGTCACTGTTGTTCTATCATTGAGCTACCACAGCCCAGTGACCATATGGGCTTGAAAACCGCCATGGCCTGCACTCTCGCCATGGTGTGCACCAGTCCAGCACGGCCGTCACAACACAAACAGCTGTTTGCGTTTGGGGTGCGTTACACAGTGAGTTTGGTGTGTCAGTGTGAAGCAGTACTGTAATTACACTCCGATTGATGTATACACATGCAAGATGTTTTAAAGCACTTTAGGCCTCCAATTTAGCATTCAATGTGATTTCTGCCCTTAAAACGCTGCTTTACGTCAAATCCAGATTTTTCCCCGGGACTTTTGGCATCTATCCCACTCTGCCATGCCCCCCTCCAGGTGTTAAACCCCTTGAAACATCTTTTCCATCACTTTTGTGGCCAGCATAAGTGTTTCTAGTTTGCAGAGTTCGCCTCACCATTGAAATCTATTGCGGTTCGCGAAAGTTCGCGCGAACTGAACTTTTGCGGAAGTTCGCAAACCGAAAATCAGAGGTTCGGGCCATCTCTGTAAATGTGTGGCAGTTTATAGAGTGTGCAATCAAAACAAAAGGGATATTGTCTTGATGTGTAGCACCCATCAGCCCTCGGAACGTACAGTCATAAGCAAAAAAGAGGAGTATAATGAATAAAGAAAAGCTTTTAAGGCTTCAATGAGATTCAAGAGATAGCAAAAATAAGAGGAAAAGAGTACATATCCAATTAAGTATTATCAGAAGTGGAAGGACGATCAGATCCATTTTCACTGGAGACGTTCCATGACCGTTTCGACCTAGGTGTCTGAGGCAGTAATGGAGGATCAGTAACTTCAAGACGGATGTTCTCGCCCCCCCCCCCCCCCCAGGAGATCCTTGCCCGCTTCAACTGACTTGATAATATAGTTACGGCCATTGAGGGGGAAAATTAACTGGCATGAGAAGACCCATCTGTATCTGATCTTCTCCCTCAGAAGTGTTAGGGTGATGGGGCGTAAGGCTCACCATTTCTGAAGAGTAGTAGGGGAGAGGTCCGCAAGACACAATCCGTTCATACAGGTGAACAAATGCCGGGGCTCCAAGGAGTGACTTCAGCGATCGGGCAGCTGTAGGTAACTGGTCTCTGATATTGGCATGATGGAGCTTAAGAACCACATTGCTGGGATGGTCAGGACTGCGTGGTTTTTCCAAGGCTTAGTGTATACAGTCCATTTGGAACTGAGTAGCAACAAGCTGAGGCAGCAAGGCCGCAAATAGGTTTAGATCAGATGCTTTGAGGTCAGTGATTGATTCCGGTAGGCCCCGGATACGCAGATTAGATCTGCGGGCTCTACTCTCAAAGTCCTCGAGTTCGTTACAAAGGTATCCAGCCATGTGTCATAAGCCTTGATGTGTCTCTTGTCAATGTCATTAGCAATGGCATTTCACATTTATGCTCTAATTCGTCGATGCGGTTTCCTATTTCCTGCATTTGGGTCTAGAGGCTCTTGACTGTGGCCAACAGTTCAGTTTTTAACAATTTATGGATTGATTTATATAGCTCAGTATGTTCAGCCGACCTTTTGGTGGACCCTGAAGGTATAGAATTCTGCTCATCTTGGCTTTGCATGGCTCTGGCAGGACTATGCCTAGGGGCCTTCTCAATAATGGCTGCTGTTTTGCCATATATCTTTACCAGAAAGGCCTCGAGAGATCTTCTGCTCTATAACTCAACTGTTAACTTTAAAACTGTATACAGGTGTTTTGTTGCCACAACACACACCACAATTCAACAACACAATATCAGTACAGGTCAATGCCAGTAAACAAAATGACTTTGTGGTCAAGTAGAGTCCTCAAACAGACTATTGGGCCCCCCTAGCTGGTGGACTACAAAAAGCAAATGACCTAAGAAGCAGCTGCACAGCACAATATCACAAATGCAGCCTATGTGATCAGGAAGAGTCCTCAGAAGACTATTGGGGGTCCCTAGCTGATGGCCTACAAGAAGTAGAGCACCTAGCAAGAAGCTACACAGCACAATATTGCAATACAGCCTATCCAACACTGTCCCTGTGTCTGCATCAGCAGCTCCTCTCCCTACACTGACTACAGGCAGAGCAAAAACGGCTGACCGGATAGTGCCTTTGTGGGGGGAGGGGGGATGGCTCAGGTTGTGATCAGGTTGGATTACCCATCCTGTCCTACCTTACTTCAGGGTGAAGGGTCAAAAAATGGCCGCAATGGAAAGTATAGGGTGGGTGCGAAAGGCCCGTATTGTTCATGTCTAACATAAGCTGGCAAATGGCGACTGTTCACCGGGGACTGTTTGCTCGGTGAATGGTTCTTCCATCACTACATATACTGTATATGTTTGTGTGTGTGTTAGGTAGTTAACTTTAAACATATGTATCATTTGATGTGATATTTCAAGTTTTCCAACTACAGTATATAGTAGTATATTTAAGGCATGTTCATGTTTTTATGTCTTTGGGTATTAACAAGCAAGTCCCTGTTGTTTTGTTTATGCAATATTAATAACATTCTACACTGTCAAACTGATGAATAAAAAGTTCTTCTTTAAAGTTCCTTCCATGAGATGGGGACAACCATAGCAGCCCTCATTGCCTAATAACCCCTATTCCAATGTGCACAGATACACAGCTCGGCTCCTATATCAAAATTATATATGTGTATATATATATATATATATATATATATATATATATATATAGATAGATAGATAGATAGATAGATAGATAGATAGATAGATAGATAGATAGATAGATAGATAGATAGAGAGAGAGAGAGAGAGAGAGAGAGAGGGGGCGAGAGAGAGAGAGAGAGAGAGAGAGAGGGGGCGAGAGAGAGAGAGAGAGAGAGAGATCACATTGAGATCTGATGTGGTTTTATAGTGATATATATAATCTCAATGTGGACAAATATGGAAAAGAATTTGCTAGAAACCTATACCGGGTAACGTGCTAGGAAGTAGAGAATACTACTCTGTATGATAATTATCTGAGGCTGTCTTCATAAAATCTGGTTCTGATTGGTTAGAGACATTCACAACAGTGACCAGCTGGAAGTCATATTGTAGGGCTCTGGCAGTGCTCATTCTGTTCCTTCTTGCCCAAACAGGCAGATATAGGTGCTGCTGATGGGGTTAGGACCTTCTACAGCCCCATCCAGCACTCTAAAGGTGGCCATACACTCATTAGATTAGCAGCAGATAGATCATCAGATAGATTTCTGATCTATCTGATGTGTTTAGGAACATGTTTTACTAGGAACAGATTTCCAATAGATTTCAGTTTTTTTTTCAGTATTTTTTTGCCATAAGATTTCCAATAGGGTCAATGCAAAATGATAAGCAATCTCAACAGACCGACCTAGATTTTCCAGCCTGCCAGATCAATTGAAATGAATCAAAATCGATTGAAATCGGCCACAAATCGGTAGATTGGTCAATCGACTTGCAATCGATCGATCGGCCAAAAATCGGCTGAGTGTATGGGCCCCTCAAGTATCTGCCTCCCAGCTATATTATTAACTTAAAGTGTAACTGTCAGGCATAAAATAAAAAAAATCAATTCTTTATTTTTATCTGGTAAACAAGTAATAAGGATGCTAACCAGGC